>NC_133650.1:265363018-265663018 GCF_009905375.1 Apium graveolens | reverse complement strand
AAGTGTTTAAATAAGATATACCATAGTTTAGAGTAAAACTTTTTATGGATTATGATGAGATCATAATAATGAGATCTAAAAGATGATAACTCTGAACTTAAATATTACCTGGTCGTAGGATTACTAACTGGTAATTAGTAAACCGCAAAGATCGGTACATACTATGCTTGCTTCATTATGAAGGATGTCTGTTCTCATAGACATTTGTGTGATGACACTATAGCTAGTATGTAGGTACTTATTATAGAATAAGTTCACTGAACATGACTCACACAGCTGAACAACTGATGGAGTTCACTCACGTGTCAGCAGATGTTCACATAGTGATAGTTGTACAAGTATCCTTAGACTTGAGGTCATCATAGTCATCTTGTGTACACTGAACTATACTTTGGCTTAGTTCTTAGTCTCTAGGGATAATAATAAGGGCTCTACTGGGTGTAGGAATTTATACACGAAGATAGTGTATGATCAATAAAGGATCTACCCCTTCCAGTGAAGGAAAAGAATGTTCAATGCTGATCCACTTATGCTAGTTCAGGAATCTCTGGCCAGAGTGAATGAAATTAGAAAGTAGTTTCTAATTTACATTAATTAAAACTAAGCATAATGAATGGGAAAGCATATGATTAAATAAGATAGGCTTGACATAAGTTCCATGCCTTATATTTAATCATGACATTGCAGGGTAGAAGGATTTGATTGTACGGTAACTATTCACCGAATGGGTTCTTGGTATTCTAAGCAGTGAATTCGTATTATCCGGATAGTCGCGATATGCTGAGAAGTATCCCTCACGATGATATGATTAATTAATTAATCATATTTAATAAATTAGAGAATTTATATAAATAATGATAAAATAGTTTTATTATTATTTATTTCTACTATCGGCTTAATATTGAACCTACAGGGTCACACCATAAAAGAGAATGATTTAATGGTGGAGGAATTAATTAATAATGACTGATAATTATTTATTTGTGTAATAAATAATTAATTAGCAAATTTAATAATTGATTGTAAGTCATATGTCATAGCCTATTTGTATATTCGAGGATTCAACTCAACTCAAATAAGAATGTAATAAGTAAATAGTGGATCGACCGTCAGAGAGATCTCGCAAAGTAATATCTGTCAAAGGATTCAGAAACAAGGTTCATCTACAGACTTGAGGAGTTAATTCACTGGAAGAAGTTCAAGAAGTTGATCATGCCTCAGTGATATAAATCAAGATCGTGGATTTAATCAAGTGACAGAGATCTCGTCAGAGTATCATTTATTACAAGGATTTAATCTGAAGAAAATCAGAGTATCAAAGTCAAGAAATAAAGAAACATCACGGAAGTTAGTCACTCATGAACCAGACAGTACATCGAGTGTCAACGTTGAAGTGGTGGAATTGATTCATAATTTCAATAATTTTCAGAAGATATTCAGAAGATTGGTTGCTGCTCAGGATTAGTATTAATTCTCTATTAATTAATTAAGTCATATAATTTAATTAAGAAAATAAATTATATCTGCAAAGATTAATTTATTGATTAATTAAATTAATTGATTAATTAATTCTGAATTAATATCTAGAATTTTCAGAATTTTTAATTGGTTAAAATCTGTTTTAATTCCAAAAAGACAACTGAGTGTATTAGTATGACAATCGGTATGACAATCAATAGTCATACCGAAAGTCATGCTAATTCAGTTGATTGTCTTACCAGAATTATTATTAGATTAAAATCACTTATTAATTCAGCAAAAACAATCTGCTTGAACTACTATGACAATCGGTATGACAATTGATTGTCATACCGAAAGTCTTGCTAGTTCATTCTGATTGTCTTGCTAGTTCTAAGAATAGTCCTACCGATTGTCTTGCTGAGCTCAGGATTGTCTTGCCAGGTCAATTCTATTCTGTTGATTAAAAAGAAGCAGACAAGCAGCAGTTCACTACAACTCAATCATCCAATACACAAGTCAAAAAAATAAGAACACAGCAGCCGCAGCAAATATTTCATTTTTCATCTGCTTATTTCAAAGATCAATTTCTAGATTGCAAAGTTAAATCCAATCAACTAGAAATCTTTATCTTGTTCTTGTGTAACAATCTAGCGGATCAAAATCCCTAGAACTTAATCTCAAATCGCGTTTAGCATTTGATTCTAATTATTACAAAAATAGAAAAAGTTCATGTCGAATTTATTCTAGATTTGTGATAATTGATTTGAGATTAATACCTTGTAATCGATACAGTTGTTGTAACACCTTTCAAGTTTAATAATATTTTTATTTAACTTGAATTTTGTTTCACATTTTTTATTCCGCATTTATTCGATTATTCGGTACTGTTTGTATTCAACCCCCCCTTCTACAAACAAATTGGGACCTAACAATTGGTATCAGAGCCTTCTGATTAACGAACAAATCAAGATCCTAGACTTTTGTGATTTTTCAACTCCTTGAATTTTTATTTATTCAAAAATTCATAATGACTTCACATAAAGTTGGAACCGTTAAAATTCCACAATTTGATAAAGAGAATTATATCATGTGGAAGAAGAAGATGCTATTATTTTTACAAGTTGCAAATCCCAAATATTCAAACTTGTTAAAGAAGGGTATAAAAACTCCGATGGTTATTGAACCGGAGGTAATAATAGATGGTGTGGTGACTACTGAAGCTAGAACCTATCCAAAAGAGCCTGAAGATTTTACTCCTGCTGAGAAGGAAGAAGCCTCCTTGGATGCCAGCCTTCAATTAATATTAATTGATTCCCTTGATCCCTTGATGAACAGACATGTGATGAACTGTAAAAATTCTAAACACATGTAGGAAACTATTGAGGTAATTAATGAAGGCACAGAGGAAGTTAGGGAGAACAAGTTGGAAATCCTAACCTCTGAATATGAACATTTCAAATCAAATCCAGGAGAAGGAATTACTGAAGTGTTTGAGAGGTACAATGCGTTGATCAACAACCTGAACATCAATGGAAAGTATTATTCAATCAGGGAGGTCAACAAAAAGTTCCTTTTAACACTGCCAGCTCATCTTGAACATAAAATCACTGCCATTAGAGAAGCTAGAGATCTGAGTGAGATTTCTTTGGACAGGCTCTATGGAGTGTTAAAAACCTATGAGTTGGAGCAGATTCAACAGAAGGAAGTCTACGGGAAGGATAGAATGGTCAGTACATCTACTGCACTTGTAGCTGAAGGTCAACAACAACAACAATCTCAACAGTTAGAAAGAATGGTACAGTTTTCCAAGGGTGAGGAAAATGAGTTAGTAACAGAATATGATCCTCCTACTACAAATCAATCAAGTGATGATTTTTATTCCTTGGAAGAGCTGGAGCAATTGGAAGATGAATCAATGGCCCAAATTGTCAAGAGATTCTCCCATGTCAGATTCAGGAGGAATCCCAAGCTTAAGTACAAGTCCAACTACAACAAATTCCAGAAAGGTGGATCTTCATCCTCTAACACCAGCAGTGGTGGGTACAAAACAGGGATGGTTGATCGAAGCACCATTAGATGCTATAACTGCAATGAGTTGGGACACTTTGCCACAGAATGTAGGAAGCCAAAGCAAGTAAGAAAGAACTCTGAAAGGGCTTATCTGGCAAAGGGAAGAAGCTGGGATGATACTGACAGTGAAGATGAAGATGAAGGAAATCTTGCTCTTATGGCTGTTGATGGAAAAGCTTCATCGTCAAGAATAGAGGTAAAACTTTCTGATGCTGAAATGGTTTATCATCTAAGAGGTAACTTAGATTGTGCACGTCGTGATAATGAACTGTTAAGTTTACAGATCACAGACCTTGAGAAAGAGGTCAATGAATTAAGACTTGTGCACATTAATCAAGACAAGTTAAAAGAACAGGTATCTTTTCTAGAGAATAGAGTTGACTGTTATAGAAAACTCGAAACTATTCTCAAAGACAAGATCACCGGTCTTGAGACTAAGGTTAGAGCCTACTTCAATTCTTGTTCGAAGGCTAAAGAGTTCTACAGTAAGCAAGCTGTTAATCAAACATCTGGAATAGGTTATGATTACAATGCTGCTATTGGAGAATTAGGCATAAACTCCCCTCCTCATGTATGTGCTAAAGGGAGGGAAGTACCACATGTGCTTAAGGGTGTTGATGAACCCCTCTATAAAGCATCAATTGCTGAACCATTTGATGCGATCTCTTCTATTATTCAAGAAGAAATACGTGCTGAGGATCATGCTAATGAGAAGATTGTTTCCAAGTCAAGTGAGTCGAAAGTTCCAGTCAAAGTTGTGAAAGCAACTGAGACTAACTCAGACACACATGAGTTGGATAACAATAATGCCATGTCTACCATGCATAAATTGCCTGCTGTTAATCACTCTCATAAAGCATGTGGTGTTGCTAATTGTATGTCTTGTGCTTTTAATATGATGTATGCTTATTTTAATGGTAAGCATGTGTCTAATGATAAGACTACTCCTCGTCAGCATGTGAATAACAAGAAGCATGATAGGTCTAAGACTGCTAGTCCTTCTAAGGCTAGAAAGGAGACATTTGTGCCTAAGCTTAAACAGAAATTTGTTAACGCTGTTTACAAGGTCAAATGTTCAGTCATTGAGAAAGTTGAGGCAATTAAAATTAAAAATGTTGTTTTGCCTGACAAAGGACAGTTCTACAAGTATGCCGGGCCCAACCAAGTTTGGGTTCCGAAGAAGGTCTAATCCATTTGTAGTGCAGGGCATTAAACAGGTGTAACCGGTAGTGTGGATTCTTGACAGTGGATCATCAAGACATATGACCGGAGATAGAGCCCTGCTATCAAATGTGGATTGAGAAAGCTGGCCCCCTGGTTACCTTTGGAGATAACAGCAAAGGTTTATCTGAGGGATATGGCTGTTTGCAAGCTGGGAATGTTATCATTGTAATTTTGTATATTGTGCTAGGTTATTATCAGGAAGCAGTATCTAACATATAGCACCAGTGACGAGACTTGAGAATATTACGACATATCAAGCACCTGCTGCACATTACACTTGGAATTGTACTCTAGTAAGATGTGTACAAGTGTACTCCTGGTTGGTAAGTCAAAAGAGGAAGTCAGTGCACCACAGTTCATGAACTTTGCAGTTGCAGATCTATTGGACTATGCAATCTCTTCTTCACAATCTCACTTCAGGTTGGTATGAACTAGTATACTGCTCAAGCAATCGTCAAGGACATGGTATGGCACTCTAACTGCAGTTACAATTTTATATGAATAAGTAGAGTCGTCATATTTATAACTATCTTATCATTAGGCACAATCATATTGTTTTATATGTGCAGTGATATATTATTAATGCAACATAATAATTAGTATCTAAAGTACTTGACAAGTATCGGTCAATGATATGTTGTTAACATTATGTTGCAGATATTTGTAAGCTTTTGACATGAATGAGAATTACTTAGACTTTACCCTAAGTGATCAATGTTTTATCAAAAACTCATTCATATTGAAAAACAAAATCAAACTTCTTTCTACATTAGTGATTTCTTATGTCATGTAAAATCTTTTGAAATCACTATTGTAAATCATTTTCTCTCTATTTACCATATATTCTGTGTTACAGGTTCAGTCTCCAATGACTTTCTTTCATTGACAGTCATGAGGTTGAAAACCCACAACGTCTATCCCAGACTGTAAAGACAAACACAAAAACAGAACCAACCAACACTCTTTTACCACTAAAAAGTAGTATGAATGAGCGTGAGGGAGATAGTGCCTAGTGCACCACATAAGGAAGGTTCTGTAGTCAACCCAGTAGCTCTGTCTCATACATAGATGAGTAGTATTTAAACCGAGACAACTGCTAGCCCCCATACATCTTCTCAAAAAGATGTAATGGCTGAAAAGGCACAAAAACAGTTACTAGATTCATTCTCTCAACAGGGTGAGTCTATTGAATTTTGCCTGTCGGCCAAGGTATCCGATGTAGTGTCACCACTTCAAACATAATCAATTCTTGATGCACAAGGAGAGGTTACACACACAAAGGATGAGTTGACGGAAACAAGAGTTTCGACCATTTTAAGGTCAGATTCGATTGTTCAAGGTTCGTTAGTGGACCAATTGCCTTTACAGGTGTTAGGAGAGGATACTGATCCAAAAGCCATATGTCAGTGGTCAGTGTCTACCTCCCCAGGCTTAAATCCCCTGGATGCATCTGCGGATAGTGGATCTGACATAGGTGCAGATCGGCAACTTGTTGACAATGATTCAGATATTACCTGATAAGTCACAAGGAAATGTCTTCACAGATATTAGAAGGGAACCTTGATCTTTATGCTAAATTCGTTGGATCATTGTTTACCTTCCCAGAATTCAAATCTGGAACCCTAAAAGGGAAACTAGCAACTTGTAGATTATGACTCAGATTCATCTGACGAGTTTAACAAGGATGGGGATTTGCGAACTCCCATTGCACCACCTGTGACCTCCTTAAGGATGGCTAAGGTGATTTTCCTTGCAGGTACAGCTGGATTATGGAGCTATGAGAGAAGAGTGATACACTTGTGAGAATGAGTGTAAACACGAGTGGAGAGAAGAGTGAAACACATGTGAGGTACACTAAACAGAATCACACACTCACAGTGAGGTAGAAAGAGAAACTACTTGTTATTTCTTTTCCATCCAAGTGAAATATGAGAACTCCTTCAGACGACGGCATACATTCCTTCTTTAAGGGGGAGATAAAAGCTTAAGAAATAGTTTGGAGGATTCCTCAACTAAGGGGGAGAAATAGCGGGAAGGAAGAAAAAGATCCTAAAAATGTACACTACACCACACCATTGTTGTTTCTAACTACGGATCCTATTGTACGGGAGAGGTGGTAAACACAAGGTGATTTCCTAGTAAGGGAAGAAGCTGTTAGGGGAGTACCATTGGTTTTTATTTGCGGATCCTATTGTACGGGAGAGGTGGTAAAACGAAGGTGATCTTCTTTAATCAGTTGATTCTCATAGGGGAGAAGCAAGAGATATGGGCTTCTCAACAGGAAATGTGGTTGTACAAATGAAGATGGAACTACTTGAAGATATGTTCAGTCTAGAGGAACATCTACTTGGAATCTGGAAAATGTTAAATCTCATCCAGAACTTTTCTGCTATTTACTTTGCATGTATGTTTATATCTTTTTCTTATTTGTTAGTTGAGTTATCCTCTAGGTATTTGTGTGTTATTGTCTAACAAACAAATAGGGGGAGATTGTAAGTCATATGTCATAGCCTATTTGTATATTCGAGGATTCAACTCAACTCAAATAAGAATGTAATAAGTAAATAGTGGATCGACCGTCAGAGAGATCTCGCAAAGTAATATCTGTCAAAGGATTCAGAAACAAGGTTCATCTACAGACTTGAGGAGTTAATTCACTGGAAGAAGTTCAAGAAGTTGATCATGCCTCAGTGATATAAATCAAGATCGTGGATTTAATCAAGTGACAGAGATCTCGTCAGAGTATCATTTATTACAAGGATTTAATCTGAAGAAAATCAGAGTATCAAAGTCAAGACATGAAGAAACGTCACGGAAGTTAGTCACTCATGAACCAGACAGTACATCGAGTGTCAACATTGAAGTGGTGGAATTGATTCATAATTTCAATGATTTTCAGAAGATATTCAGAAGATTGGTTGCTGCTCAGGATTAGTATTAATTCTCTATTAATTAATTAAGTCATATAATTTAATTAAGAAAATAAATTATATCTGCAAAGATTAATTTATTGATTAATTAAATTAATTGATTAATTAATTCTGAATTAATATCTAGAATTTTCAGAATTTTTAATTGGTTAAAATCTGTTTTAATTCCAAAAAGACAACTGAGTGTATTAGTATGACAATCGGTATGACAATCAATAGTCATACCGAAAGTCATGCTAATTCAGTTGATTGTCTTACCAGAATTATTATTAGATTAAAATCACTTATTAATTCAGCAAAAACAATCTGCTTGAACTACTATGACAATCGGTATGACAATTGATTGTCATACCGAAAGTCTTGCTAGTTCATTCTGATTGTCTTGCTAGTTCTAAGGATAGTCCTACCGATTGTCTTGCTGAGCTCAGGATTGTCTTGCCAGGTCAATTCTATTCTGTTGATTAAAAAGAAGCAGACAAGCAGTAGTTCACTACAACTCAATCATCCAATACACAAGTCAAAAAAACAAGAACACAGCAGCCGCAACAAATATTTCATTTTTCATCTGCTTATTTCAAAGATCAATTTCTAGATTACAAAGTTAAATCCAATCAACTAGAAATCTTTATCTTGTTCTTGTGTAACAATCTAGCGGATCAAAATCCCTAGAACTTAATCTCAAATCGCGTTTAGCATTTGATTCTAATTATTGCAAAAATAGAAAAAGTTCATGTCGAATTTATTCTAGATTTGTGATAATTGATTTGAGATTAATACCTTGTAATCGATACAGTTGTTGTAACACCTTTCAAGTTTAATAATATTTTTATTTAACTTGAATTTTGTTTCACATTTTTTATTCCGCATTTATTCGATTATTCGGTACTGTTTGTATTCAACCCCCCCTTCTACAAACAAATTGGGACCTAACATTGATTAAATGAGATTTAATTAATTATAAATTAATTAAGAAAAGTTCTTAATATTATTAATTAAGAATTTAATTTTGGAAATTAAATCAAGTGAGAGAATTATTTTTCTAAAGTTTTTAGAAAAGGGATTAATGATTGAAAGGTGTTTTAATTATTAGTTAATTGGATAATAAGAATAATCAATTAAAGGGTTAATAATAATAATATTTTATGGAAAATTTTCAGCTGAAAATTTTGCCTATAAATATACTATTATAAACCCTATTTGCCTTAACCCAAATAAAAACCCTAATTCTAAAGTAGAAGTAGAGGGAGACAACTAATTCTCTCAACCTCTTCCTCCTTCATTACATTGATCTCTTGGTGGATACCGGTGGAGTGCTTCACACTTGAAGAGCAGCTGCTAGGGATCTCCGCTCATTGTTCTTGGATCGCTATTAAAGACCTCCATCTTTCCTTTAACGTAAAGCTTCTTAAAGTAAACATACTGAACTACGAATTAAATATTATTTTTCGCATGGATCCTGCGGAGGGTTTCGGTTTTTTTTTAAGATTTAAATTTACGTTTTCGTTGCGTTTATGTGCTAAAAACCCTTCAATGGCATCAGAGCGAATTGCGAAAAGTTTTTAATTCGTTTATGTGTTTAACTGTTTTCGATATAGGAGCATGTACGTGATTCGCCATGATTTGATGTTGATATAATATGCTTATATATGTATGGTTTTGAATATATGATATTCATGTGAGTTGTATAATCATAAGATGATTATGTAATCTGTATATATACTGATATATACATGATTTATGTTTGTTCTAATTATGAGAATCATATTAGATACGGATTCTGAATTGGCTGCTGCAGATTTGCTGAAATCTGGGTCTGGTGTCCGATTTACGCAAACGAATACCTTATTCCATAGTTAAACGAGCGTCTGAACAAAACTGATAGCTAAAGCTATTAACCACTCGTCTGTAAGGCGTTTGACGTCGTTTACTGCCCGTAAACAGTGATTCATGTTTTTCTAATTTGATTTTGATTTTTCTGATTTTTGTCATATATTTTTTTTCTGATTAGATCATGGATAATATGATATGTTAAGATCAGATTATGTGTTTTAACATGCTTTTATGTGTTGTATGAGCATGGTGGATGGTTATATCCTTTCGACCTTAGTGTAATGGTTTTGGTTTTGGTTTTAAATACGACTTGCATGTCGTCAATCTTTGTAATCATAAATCTCGAATATAACTCGAGTTATTCTTGTAAGTTCATTAGATTAGTTTTACTTTCAATCATGTAATGTAATTGAAGACTCAAGAAGGCTATCCAATGGAGGTGATACAAAGAAGAAGACGAGGCATACAAGAAGTCTAAACAAAGAAGAAGACTTATGTAATAAGTAGTTGTATTTATTTCCATCACCATATTAGATTGACCTTGATCTTTATCATGAGCTTGATAAAGATCACATAGGATGGGGCCATAACCAAACACATTTACTTTATTGCACTTTACATTTACTTGTTTATTTAATTTTATATATGAGATATATGCCTATGTTTACCATGCGATGATAGATTTAGGTGAACTTAAATCAATATAAGGCGTGCTCTAGAAAATCTAGAATATGAATCGTTTCTTGCCTTAACAATAATATTATGAATACAATCATGAGATTCTTGTGTTTATGAAACATGTAATTAGATATGAATTTTCAATATTGAGAGAAAGGATGATTCTGTCAAAAGCAGATTTCTATCTGTAAGAAAGGGGTATTAAGTGACGCCTCTTGACAATGCTCCCCCCGATCTGGGAATCATCTGATTATCGATTATTGATTTGAAATATTTAATTTAAAAGGAAGAATCTCTTTATAATATGATTATGATTGTAACATAATA
The DNA here is from genome assembly GCF_009905375.1 of Apium graveolens. Classification (NCBI taxonomy): domain Eukaryota; kingdom Viridiplantae; phylum Streptophyta; class Magnoliopsida; order Apiales; family Apiaceae; genus Apium; species Apium graveolens. Next base: position 265,652,498 of record NC_133650.1, on the reverse strand, counting down.
TAATCCCTCTAAAATTAAATAATATCAAGTAGTAATTGGCCAATGACACAACGGGTTTGTGTCGGTCAAAGCCTTCCAACATGGTAGAGAGTAGTTCTTATTTTTAAATCATTGTCGTTTTGTGCTACAATCGAGGGCTTTGATTTCGAAATAAGAAATACTTTTCTATTACATAAAGATGTGTACATTGAATTAGAATCTAAAGGTCGTTACATGCTACAGCAATGGGCCGTTGGAGACTGATTCAATTGTACGAAATGTTGGGTTAGACTTGACTTAGAATATTGAGTTTGTCGTGCTACAGCCGTGAATCAATTATTCAAGAGGCTAAAGTTTTATTAGGGAATAACATAAGATGTAATTGACAAGAGTTGTCTGCCTATTGAACATCACATGACGTTTCGTGCTACAGCAGAGGTTGTGTGATGGAATGTAGGATCCCTATTCCCACTAGCATTATGAATGCTTAATTTTCACTTAGGGGTTGTATAAATTAGATAAACTAGTGGGAGCCACTTATGAATAAATACCCAATTCATATAGTGTTTTGAAATGAAATTGAATATTTTCTAAGTGTTGTTATGTGTTCATCATTTACAGATTTACTATATTCGTTATGTCTTCTGCACTATCACTCCGGAGTATACTAGATGCTCACAAGTTGACCGGTCCTAATTTTGCTGACTGGCTTCGAAACTTGAGAATTGTTCTCAGGGTTGAGAAGCTGGAATATGTGCTTGACTCACCTAAACCTACTGTACCTGCTAGCAATGCACATAATGATGAACATATTGTGTATCGTAAGTGGATAGATGATGCAAATGTTGCTCAATGCATCATGCTAGCTTCCATGAACATTGAGCTACAGAAGCAACATGAGCATATGGATGCTCACACTATCCTTATGCATCTACAAGAGTTGTATGATGTGGCAGGGAGGACAGCTCGATATGAGATATCGAATGAGCTGTTCGGTTGTAGGATGTCTGAGAGATCATCTGTGAATGACCGTGTACTTAAGATGATCAATTTGATTGAACATCTTGGACAACTTGGTTTTGCCATGGATGGGGAGCTGAGCCAAGACTTGGTCTTGCAATCACTTCTGAGTTCGTTCTCGCAGTTTGTTGTGAACTTTCACATGAATAAGCTGGATGTCAGCCTGCCTGAACTCCACAACATGTTGAAGACTGCGGAATCGAATTTCCCCCCTAAGAAGAGTTCAGTTCTTCTATTTGGTGAAGGTTCCAATCCTAAGAAAAGGAAGAAGAACCCTTCCAAGAAGAAGAAAGTAGGTGAGAAAAAGCCGGTTCCACCAAAAACTGAAGACCCCAAGAGCAAAGCTGTTTGCTTTCACTGTAACAAGGTGGGGGCACTGGAAGAGGAAATGCAAGGTTTACCTTGCAGAATTGAAGAAGAAGAAGGGTAGTGAGACTACCGCTTCTGATTCAGGTATGTTCATGATCGAAGTTAATATGTCACTAAGTCAAATTTCTACTTGGGTATTAGATACCACCTGTGGTTCTCATATTTGCAATTCGTTGCAGGGACTAAAGGGAAGTAGGACTCTTGAAGAAGATGAGGTGATTCTACGTATGGGCAATGGAGCAAGGGTCGCCGCCATATCTGTAGGATCATTTAGTTTACATATGCCTACGGGCAAGACTATTATTTTAAATAATTGTTATTTTGTTCCCTCTATTGTGAGGAATATTGTTTCTATTCCTATGTTGGATTTGGATGGTTTTTCATTTATTATAAAGAATAATGAATGTTCTATTCTTAGAGATAATGTTCTTTATGGACGTGGTACTTTAAATAATGGTCTGTATGTATGTGACGTAGAGTATAATTTACTTCAGATTGAACAAACTAATAAAATAAAAAGGGATGATGAAAATCTCACTTTCTTGTGGCACTGCAGACTTGATCATATTAGTGAAAATAGACTGCGGACATTGCATAAGGAAGGGTTACTTGACCCCTTTGATTTTGAATCATATCCTATATGCGAGTCTTGTCTATTGGGTAAAATGACCAAATCTCCATTTAGTGGACATGGAGAGAGGGCTGCAGATTTGCTAGGATTGGTACACACTGTTAGGGCGAAATCACGCACTAATATTCACGCAAGTATACGCGTTCGCAAGTAATATAAAATACTTTCTAGTTCGTTCCCACAGAGACTCAGACTAAATTATTGTCTAATTAAACTCACTCACCAATGTATGATTACTTCTCAATGTTAAGACACTAACACTTAAGATTGTTGATTAAATATTAACTACAATTAACTGCTTAATTAATCACTTACTTAACACTTCAAATTATCAATAATAAAACACTCATGAGATCACAAATTCATTACTACTTCCTTCAATAGTCATTGTTATTACCTTTAGCATATGACAGTGATGATATTACTCGAATAACACGAAACTGATAAAAGCCAACTTTCATTGTACTAATACCATTCTACCAAACATCCACAATTAAGATAGAAGTTGAATAGTCATCAATTATGTTGAGTTCCTATATGTCTACAGAAATTGACAACACAACGATTTAAGCACAAGTTATTCCTTTTGATTACATAGGGCAAATAAAACTTTTAGAGTTACCCACTAATCATGCACAACGTACATGAACCTATGCTAGCATGGAAAGTTCTAAATCTCAAGATCCACCGTCGCTTCACAAGAGATTAATACCCTATCTTATATGTTCGCGACGCACATAAGACGAATACGCACAACCAATACTAGATATCATACAATCATCACACACTAAAGTATTAAACAATTACTAAAGAATTCCATAATAAATCCGTTGCAACCCCATGATCACGATTAGCCCATAATAGCACTTATCGTCATCATGGTTCATATGAAATCATGATAAACAAACACAAGAAAATAATAACTTAACTAATTATATTAAAACAGAGTACGTCACAAGAGTAAATAAGTTCAAAGTAAGAAAACTAGCATCCAACGTTACAACGAAACAAGAATCACAAGAAAATATGCTTCCTCTTCGTTGCGGTGTGCTAAATCGGTCTTCTTCCTTATCTCCTTCGCTCCTTGCGTAAAAACACGATCTTCTTCAATCCACACTTGTGAAAACGTCTCAAATCTACTTATATAATAGTCCCATAAAACTCAGATTACATAGAAGTGGAAACCAAACAGAAGTAGAAGTCCTGAAATTATATATTTTTTCCCCCGACCCTGCGCGGCCGCTCAGCAATGCTGAGCGGGCGCTCAGACCTCTACTGGAAAAAATCTGATTTTGCTCCATTTGTTCGCCGTAATCTGCCCGTTTCTTTCCTCTCGCAATGGTGAACACATGCCACGACTTATTCTTGATGATTCCTCCCCCGAAATGCAACTAATACCCTGAAATGCATAAACACTAGAAAAACGCATCAAATACACAAAATACTTGATTTCAAGACACCAATTTAAGCCATTTTAAGACGCTCTAAGTGGTATAAAATACCACTTATCACACCCCCAAACTTAAATCGATGCTTGTCCTCAAGCGTCACCGACTCAAAAACAAATATAACACATGCATGAATGCAATCTATATGAAAATGCAGCGATCCCCCTTACTACGATTAACCAACCAAATTGTAACTTCTCAACAAATGCAGTTAGACAACTAAAGATCAATAAACTCATGTAAACGGACATACATCCAGAAACGTGGTGTGTGCAAATGCTTAACAGATATGCTTCGGAACTAGACCAATTATTATGACTCGACTATCCTCAAGGCAATCACATGATTATACAAAGAATAAAAATTCTAGGCACAAAGTGATATACAACACTACAAGAATTCTGGAGCTTATTATGGAATCGTGCTTTTTATTCACAACACAAATGCTTATTTGACCGTGCAATGAGTGAGGTCCACAAAAGACTTATACAGTGGTATCCATGTAACGAGCGTTAGGTTAGCGGATCCCAGACTCTAAAAGCCTTAGGTCACTAGGCACAAAGTCCCCTAAGAACTTAATAACTCGAATACCAAAGAGCCCACTCTTGATCAATTATGCATAAACTAATTTTTTTTATAACTTCTGAGCAAGTGCGTTTCGCTCCATCTTGCTCAACCCTAGACTACTCGCACCATATGCGAGCCGACTACTAGCCATTTGACGCCTAGCCACAACTAGCAACAAATTCCATTTTTTTTTCTCCAAATTTTTTCTTTTTCATGCCTTTATCACTAAGAACTTATTATCGAATTCTAAGCATAATAAATAGATTGACCTCGAAAATAACCAAATCATAACAACAATCTAGCCCTTACGCATCCTCTAAGACTTAGTGGAATTTCAAGTGTTTCTAGCATGCATATCAACCTACACGACTTAATATCACTTTAATGCTATCACTACACTCGCATCAATATCACAATTCAGTCGATCAATCATCGCAAAAGGGATCATGGCAAATGCATGAGCTACGTGACATGATAAACAATAAAAGCTATATATATAAAAAAACTATATGGCCTAAATTATGCAACTATATGAACTAAGCTATCATGAATATGCAGCTATATGACACACACACAATATTCCTTAACTACCACCCCTAAACTTAAAATCTTCACTGTCCTCAGTGAAGGTAGTAGAAAGGAACACAGGGTATACCTACTCGGAGTCATCATCATCACCCTCAGTGGGTGGAGTATCAGGCGGCGGGTATGCAGAGTCCTCAACAAAAACTGGTCACTGGATATCAGCTCCAAGGCCCCGAAAAGCAGTCCCTAATGCAAGGGTGAGCTCCTGAGCAAACCTGCTCTGCGTCTCATACATGGCATCCATCCACCGTGAAAGCCTCCTATACTGAGCATCAGCCAACCCAACACCCTCCTGAGCTCTCGAAGAACCAGCCTCATCACGCCTTGGCCTAGCCATAGTAGCACCTCGTGCTAGACGCCCTCTTGGAAGATGATAACCCAGCCCATGCTCCTCAGGCTCACCACCAGTCCACTCCTGCATCCCATTCAGCGTCCCAGAATCAATCGGAGCTGCCGGCAACTGCAACTGCTCATGAGCCGGCCAGTTCACTCCCACTGCTCGGCATAGCTTCGTAACCGTGGATGCATAAGGGATGTTCATATGCTTCGCTCCCCTCAAAAACTTCAGAATTCCTTGGTAGATAAACTCACCAAGGTCCACATAGTACTCCTCATTTAGAATTCCCCACAACAACTGTGCTCTCTCAACTGTGACCTCGTGTGCATGCGAAGAAGGCGAAATATTAGCACAAATAAATGCATTCCATGCACGGGCATACCTATTCATGGCGATCGCCGGAAAGTGACGATACTCATTAGTGTCGGTCCTGAAGGTCCAAACTGTGCCTGGTCGACAGAGAGTCGCACAAATTAAATCCAAGTCAAAATCCTTAGCAGTCTTTTCATTCCAGTTCTCTTCCTCGGGCTTCCTCTCTCGCTGTCCAATCACACGGCGAATCGCCGCAGGGTGATAATCAACTGTCAGCCCTCGGACCACAGAAAACCCATTCTTTTCGGCCTTCGCGTTCGCGTAGAACTCGCGAACAACGCTCATCGGTACCGCTTTGGGTGACTCACAAAAAGCTATCCACCCCTTCTCTGCAATCATGGGCAGCAACTCACCATCCCTCCCCGATGGTAAAAACCCTCTCTCTTTCAGAATCGGCTTCCCCAAAAGCCTAGTGTACTCTTCCTCCGCAGCTCTGTCAGTTAACCGAGGCCTTGCAGCAGTACCCCTCGATGAATCAGCAGTAGGAACTGTGCTGCTGCTGTCAATAGTGCGTGCTCTCTTGGGTGCCATTGATTCGTGAATAAAAGTGTGTAAGAACTGAGTTTTGGTGCTTGGGAGAGAGTTTAAGGGCATGAAGTTTGTGGGAGATGTGTAGGATAGGTGTATGTATATATAGGGTGTGGAGTAGGTTAAATTAGATTAGGAATGGGGTTGAGGGATAAAATCATGGGGTAATGGGAAAAGAATTCGTGGGTTTATGGGTTGTGATGGATTTTTGTGTTTTTTTGTTTTTTTGTTTTTTTTTGTTTTTTTTTTCTAAACTGTAAAAAAAATTCTGGTACTCGACCCCTGAGCGGTCGCTCAGCAAAGCTGAGCGGGCGCTCAGCTTGCTGCGCGGTCGCTCAGCAAAGCTGAGCGGGCTCTCAGGGGGTCACTGGAATTTTTTTTTTCAGCCCCTGTTTTCTGATTTTTTTATGTTTTTGGATAGGTTATTAACTTCTAAGGGTTCCTGTAACAACAATTCATGGGTTACCTCCCACGCAGCGCTTCTTTTTCGTCATTAGCTTGACGTTGCGTACCCTTCTCAAGTAGTCAACAAAATGGCACTAACCACTTCTCGGTTTGCCATGTCCCCATAGTAGTGCTTCAAACGCTGACCGTTAACCTTAAATGCTTGGTCCGGATCATTCTCAAAAATTTCCACCGCTCCATGCGGAAACACAGTTTTGACAATAAAAGGCCCAGACCACCTCGATTTCAACTTCCCTGGAAAAAGTCGGAGCCGAGAGTTGAATAAGAGAACTTGTTGCCCCGGCACAAATAACTTAGGATGTAGCTTCCTATCGTGCCACCTCTTCACCTTTTCCTTATACATTTTGTTATTCTCGTACGCTTGAAGTCGAAATTCATCAAGTTCATTAAGCTAAAACATTCTTTTCTTACCAGCTGCATCTAAATCCAGGTTCAACTTTTTCAATGACCAGTAGGCCTTATGCTCAAGCTCCGCAGGTAGATGACATCCCTTACCGTACACCAACTGAAACGGGGACATACAAAGTGGAGTTTTGTATGCTGTTCTGTAAGCCCAAACAGCTTCATCGAGCTTTAAAGACCAATCCTTCCTTGACGGACAAACAACCTTCTCTAGAATGTGCTTTATCTCTCTGTTAGACACTTCCGCTTGACCATTTGTTTGCGGATGATAGGCAGTAGCTACTCGATGATTCACATTATAACGCTGCATCATGGAAGTGAACTTACGGTTGCAGAAATGCGATCCTTCATCACTTATGATTACCCGAGGTGTTCCAAACCTTGTGAAAATTTGCTTATGAAGAAAATTTAGCACTACCTTTGCATCATTTGTCGGTAAAGCTTTAACTTCGACCCATTTTGAGACATAATCGACTGCCAGCAAGATGTACTGATTATTGCAAGACGAGATAAAAGGCCCCATAAAATCGATTCCCCAAACATCAAAGACCTCGACTTCAAGCATCACATTTAATGGCATCTCATCCTTCCTTGTCAAATTTCCCACTCTTTGGCAACGATCACACCTCAAAACAAACTGATGAGCATCCTTGAACAAAGTAGGCCAAAAAAAACTTGCTTGCAGAATACGAGGTGCCGTCTTCTCACCACCATAGTGTCCACCATAAACCGTGGAATGGCAGTCTCGTAATATCCCTTCCGTCTCACAGAACGGGATACATCTCCTGATGATCTGGTCAGCTCCCTGTCTAAACAAATATGGTTCATCCCACATATACCACTTCACCTCATGCAGAAATTTCTTCTTTTGAGCGGCTGTCAAATTAGGAGGCATTACATTGCTCACGAGATAGTTTACAATATCTGCAAACCATGGTTCTTCCTCCTGAACTGTGAACAACTGCTCATCCGGAAAAGATTCATTGATTAACGTCCTATCTTGTGAAGTAGAATCGGGATTCTCCAACCTAGAGAGATGGTCAGCTACTTAATTTTCAGTACCTTTTCTATCCTTGATCTCTAACTCAAATTCCTGAAGTAAAAGCACCCAACGAATGAGTCTCGGCTTCGAATCCTTCTTGGAAACCAGATAACGAATAGCCGCATGATCAGTGAATACTGTTACTTTCGTACCAAGTAGATAAGATCGAAATTTCTCGAAACCAAAGACTATAGCCAAAAGCTCCTTCTCAGTAGTGGTGTAGTTCAATTGGGCCCCATTTAAAGTCTTACTCGCATAGTAGTCCACATGGAAGAGATTTTTCTTGCGTTGTCCCAGAACTGCACCTACCGCATAATCACTCACATCACACATCATCTCAAACGGTTCTGTCCAATCTGGTGCTGTAATAACTGGTGCAGTGATCAAACTCTTCTTGAGAGTCTCGAATGCTGCCAAACATTCATCATCAAATTTGAAAAGCACATCTTTCTCAAGCAAATTGCACAACGGCTTAGATATCTTTGAAAAGTCCTTGATGAATCGCCGATAAAAACCCGCATGACCAAGAAAACTACGAATTCCTTTCACAGAATTAGGTGGGGGAAGATTTTCAATGACTCCCACCTTGGCCTTGTCCACCTCCAGACCCTTGTTAGAGACCTTATGCCCAAGAATAATGCCTTCACGCACCATAAAATGACATTTCTCCCAATTGAGCACCAAATTAGTTTCCACGCATCTTTTGAGTACGACGCGCAGATTATTCAAACATTCATCATATGAATGTCCAAAGACGGAGAAGTCGTCCATGAACACTTTGACATTATTTCCAATCATGTCAGAGAATATAGCCATCATACATCTCTGAAAAGTGGCTGGGGTGCCACATAACCCAAACGAAACTCTGCGAAAAGCAAACGTGCCAAATGGACAAGTGAAGGTAGTCTTTTCCTGATCCTCTGGTGCAATACAAATCTGATTATACCCTGAATAACCATCCAGAAGACAAAAATACTCATGACCCGCCAACCTGTCAAGCATCTGATCAATAAATGGAAGAGGGAAGTGATCCTTCCTTGTGGCTTTGTTCAATTTTCTATAATCCATGCATACTCTCCATCCTGTAACTGTTCGAGTGGGGATGAGCTCATTCTTTTCATTTGCGACCACAGTGATACCTCCTTTCTTAGGTACACATTATACGGGGCTCACCCACGAGCTGTCAGAAATAGGATAAATGATGCCTGCATCCACCCATTTCAGAATTTCTTTCTTCACCACCTCCTTCATGATGGGATTCAGTCTTCGCTGCTGTTCCACAGTTGGCTTACTACCTTCCTCTAGCAGAATTTTATGCATACAATATGAAGGACTTATCCCCTTGATGTCTGTTATGGTCCATCCAATAGCCGATTTGAATTCTCTTAAAATCCTTAAGAGCTTGTCTTCCTCACTACCTGAAAGGTCAGATGAAATAATAACAGGTAATGTAGATGAATCACCTAAAAAAGCATACCTCAAGTGTTCAGGTAATGGCTTGAGCTCCAAGGTAGGTGCTTCCTCTATTGATGGTTTGAGCTTTCCTTCAGCATTCTTAAGGTCAGAAGTACCAAGAGATTCAAACGGCATGCCCAGCTTTCGCTTCCAGGGAGAAGCGTTCAGATATTGTAATTGCTCGTTGCCATCTTCATCATCGCTGTCAAAATCCCCCACTAAGGCCTTTTCCAATGCATCAGACATTAGCATGCGATCGAGTTCCGAAGTAACCGCAGAATCAATCACATCCAGTTTTAAGCACTCCTCATCTTCTGTAGGGAATTTCATTGCCTTGAATACGTTGAAGGTCACATCCTGATCTTGTATCCACATAGTAAGTTCACCTTTTTGCACATCTATCAAGGTACGACCAGTAGCCAAGAAAGGCCTTCCCAAGATTATGGGAATCTTCTTATCTTCCTCAAAATCCAGAATAACAAAATCTGCAGGAAAGAAGAGCTTATCCACCTTGACGAGCACATCCTCCACTATGCCCCTTGGGTAAGTAATGGAACGATCAGCCAATTATAGAGACATGTATGTGGGTTTTGGATCAAGCAGATGCAGCTTTTTAAAGATCGACAACGGCATCAGATTAATGCTTGCTTCCAAATCACAAAGGCACTTGTCAAAGGTCAGATTGCCAATGGTGCAAGGAATGGTGAAGCTTCCTGGATCTTTCAGTTTTGGTGGTAACTTTTGCTGCAGAACAGCGCTGCATTCTTCCGTGAGAGCAACGGTGTCAAGGTCATCCAGTTTCACCTTCCTTGAAAGAATACTCTTCATAAACTTCGCATAACTAGGCATTTGCTCCAGAGCCTCAGCGAAAGGTATATTGATGTGAAGTTTCTTGAACACCTCCAGAAACTTCCCGAACTGTCTATCCAGCTTTTGTTGCTACAATCTTTTAGGAAAAGGTGGTGGAGGATAGAGCTGTTTCTCCCCTGTATTAGCCTCAGGCAGAGTGTGTTCAACAGTAGTCTTCCTTGGTTCCACCACTTTCTCCTTTTGCTTAGATTCTTCATCTCTAATTTCAGCTTCTCCTTCTTTTGCCTTTTCAGCATCAGCAACTTTTCCAGACCTTAAGGTAATAGCCTGGACTTGCTCTTTAGCTTCCTTCCTGCCTGGTACTTCCGTGTCACTGGGAAGGGTGCCAGGTTGACGATTGAGCACTGCATTGGCTAATTGACCGATTTGATTTTCCAAGGTCTTGATAGAAACCGCCTGACTCTTGCATAATAGCTTAAGTTCCTCAAAATCAGCACTAGTAGGTGCAGCTGTACTTCCCTGTTGAGGATATGATTGCCTTGTAGCATACTGCTGTGGTTGCTGGAATCCAGGTGGGTTAAACTGTTTACTCACTCCTTGCTGATATGGTGGCTGAATAACATTCTGATTATTCCCCCAGCTGAAATTTGGATGATTTCTGTTGTTAGGAAGATAGGTCGCTGGCACAGGCTGCTGTTGTCGCTGATAATTATTCACATACTGAACAGATTCGTTGACAAGAGAACACTGATCCGTAGCATGAGAACCTGCACAAAGCTCACAAACCATAGCTATTTGATTAACTCCATATGTAGCCAGAGAATCAACCTTCATTGATAGCGCTTGGAGCTGGGCTACAATAGCGGTGGCTGCATCAACTTCCAGAATACCTGCTACCTTGCCTGACATCATCCTCTGAGTTGAGTTTTGATGCTCATTTGCAGCCATCGTCTCTATAAGATTATACGCCTCAGTATAGCTTTTAGCCCATAAGGCGCCTCCAGCTGCTGCATCGAGCATGGGCCGAGATTGGGCCCCCAAACCATTATAGAAACCCGTGATCACCATCCAATCCGGCATTCCATGATGTGGACATTTTCTCAACATTTCCTTGTAGCGTTCCCAAGCCTCGCACATAGATTCTGTAGGTTGCTGCACAAACTGAGTAAAAGCACTCCTCATAGCAGCAGTCTTTGCCATCGGATAAAACTTCACCAGAAACTTTTGCGCAAGATCTTGCCACGTAGTGATGGACCCAGCTGGTTCAGAATGTAACCAGTCTTTAGCCTTGTCCCTCAGTGAGAATGGGAAAAGCCTCAACTTGATAGCCTCATCAGTCACGCCATTATACTTAAAAGTGCTGCAGATCTCGACAAAATTCCTTATGTGCATGTTGGGGTCTTTAGTTGCCGCTCCTCCAAAAGAAACAGAATTCTGCACCATCTGAATAGTGCCCGGCTTGATTTCAAAGGTGTTAGCTTGAATAGCCGGATGAAGGATGCTTGACTGAATGTCATCAATTTTAGGCCGAGAAAAATCCATAAGAGCTGGATCAGCTTGAACAATACGATCTCCCATGTTTACTGGTTCTTTTCGCTCAGTTCCTGAATCCGAATCCTCAAAATCTAACTTCTCCGGAATATCAAGAACTTCGTCTGTCTCCTCAACTGTATCTAAAGTCCTCTTGCGAGCATGAGAACGAGTTTGCATAAATGCTTGCTAAAGTACCTGAAACACAACCGGAAACAATAATTAACTACTACATCCTAATCACTGAGTCCTAATGACCAATGATGGTAAGTACATAAACTAAACAAATACGCCGAGTCCCCGGCAGCGGCGCCAAAAACTTGTTAGGGCGAAATCACGCACTAATATTCACGCAAGTATACGCGTTCGCAAGTAATATAGAATACTTTCTAGTTCGTTCCCACAGAGACTCAGACTAAATTATTGTCTAATTAAACTCACTCACCAATGTATGATTACTTCTCAATGTTAAGACACTAACACTTAAGATTGTTGATTAAATATTAACTACAATTAACTACTTAATTAATCACTTACTTAACACTTCAAATTATCAATAATAAAACACTCATGAGATCACAACTTCATTACTACTTCCTTCAATAGTCATTGTTATTACCTTTAGCATGTGACAGTGATGATATTAATCGAATAATACGAAACTGATAAAAGCCAACTTTCATTGTACTAATACCATTCTACCAAACATCCACAATTAAGATAGAAGTTGAATAGTCATCAATTATGTTGAGTTCCTATATGTCTACAGAAATTGACAACACAACGATTTAAGCACAAGTTATTCCTTTTGATTACATAGGGCAAATAAAACTGTTAGATTTACCCACTAATCATGCACAACGTACATGAACCTATTCTAACATGGCAAGTTCTAAATCTCAAGATCCACCATCGCTTCACAAGAGATTAACACCCTATCTTATATGTTCGCGACACACATAAGACGAATACGCACAACCAATACTAGATATCATACAATCATCACACACTAAAGTATTAAACAATTACTAAAGAATTCCATAATAAATCCGTTGCAACCCCATGATCACGATTAGCCCATAATAGCACTTATCGTCATCATGAGTTCATATGAAATCATGATAAACAAACACAAGAAAATAATAACTAAACTAATTATATTAAAACAGAGTACGTCACAAGAGTAAATAAGTTCAAAGTAAGAAAACTAGCATCCAACATTACAACGAAACAAGAATCACAAGAAAATATGCTTCCTCTTCGTTGCGGTGTGCTAAATCGGTCTTCTTCCTTATCTCCTTCGCTCCTTGCGTAAAAACACGATCTTCTTCAATCCACACTTGTGAAAACGTCTCAAATCTACTTATATAATAGTCCCATAAAACTCAGATTACATAGAAGTGGAAACCAAACAGAAGTAGAAGTCCTGAAATAATATATTTTTTCCCCCGACCCTGCGCGGCCGCTCAGCATAGCTGAGCGGGCGCTCAGCTTGCTGCGCGGCCACTCAGCAATGCTGAGCGGGCGCTCAAACCTCTACTGGAAAAAATCTGATTTTGCTCCGTTTCTTCGCCGTAATCTGCCCGTTTCTTTCCTCTCGCAATGGTGAACACATGCCAAGGCTTATTCTTGATGATTCCTCCCCCAAAATACAACTAATACCCTGAAATGCATAAACACTAGAAAAACGCATCAAATACACAAAATACTTGATTTCAAGACACCAATTTAAGCCATTTTAAGACGCTCTAAGTGGTATAAAATACCACTTATCAACACAGATGTATGTGGACCAATGTCTACGCAAGCCATGGGTGGATTTTCATACTTCATTACTTTCATAGATGATCGATCTAGATTCAGATATGTGTATTTGATGAAACACAAGTCTGAAGCCTTTGAAAAGTTCAAAGAATATAAGCATGAAGTGGAGAGACAAACCATAGTATTATAACTCTTCGATCAGATCGAGGTGGTGAATACTTGAATGGAGAGTTTCTAGATTATCTCAAAGAAAATGGTATAGTCTCCCAGTGGACTCCTCCATATACTCCACAGTTGAATGGGGAATCTGAAAGGAGAAATCGAACTTTGTTAGACATGGTTCGTTCCATGATGAGCTATGCGAATCTTCCAGTATTCCTATAGGGTTATGCATTGGAAACCTCATCATATTTACTGAATAAGGTGCCTTCCAAATCTGTTCCTCAAACTCCATATGAGATATGGAAAGAAAGGAAACCGAGTCTTAAACACGTTAAGATTTGGGGATGTCCAGCTTATGTCAAGAAAGTTGACCCAAATAAGCTGGAATCTCGATCCGTAAAATATAATTTTGTGGGATATCCTAAAGAGACTTTAGGGTATTACTTTTACATCGATCATCGGGTGTTTGTCTCCAGACATGCTACCTTCTTGGAAAAGAAGTTTATCCTTGAAGGAAACAGTGGGAGCAAAATTGAACTTGATGAAGTTCAAGAAGCATAAACTACTAAGGATCAAGTGGAAACACCTGTTCAGACTAACAACCTTCTGTGGAACAGCCCATTCGTAGGTCAGGGAGAGTGTCTCGCCAACCTGAGAGGTATTATGGCCTTGTCATTGAGAATGACAATGAGTTGTCAATCATTGATGATGACGACCCTGTGACCTATAATGAGGCTATGAGTAGTGTTAATTCAGAGAAATGGCATAGTGCCATGAAATCCGAAATGGAATCTATGTATACCAACCAAGTATGGACTCTGGTTAAGGCGCCTGAAGGTGTTAAGCCTATTGGGTGCAAGTGGGTATACAAAAGAAAGATTGGAGTAGATGGCCATGTGGAGACCTATAAGGCCAGGCTCGTGGCAAAAGGATTCAGACAAAGGCAAGGGATTGACTTTGATGAAACTTTTTTGCCTGTAGCCCTGTTAAAATCAATTCCGATTTTGCTTGCGATTGCTGCTTACTACGACTATGAGATCTGGAAAATGGACGTGAAAACGGCCTTCCTCAATGGGAAACTTGAAGAGGAAGTGTATATAACACAACCAGAGGGTTTTCTTTCCAAGGGAAATGAACACCTTGTGTGTGAGCTGCTGCGAACCATATATGGTTTAAAGCAAGCTTCTCGAAGATGGAACATCCGTTTTGATGAGACAATCAAAGAGTTTGGTTTTAGCAAAAACATGGATGAATCATGTGTCTACAAAAGGGTTAGTGGGAGCGCGGTAACATTTCTTGTATTGTATTGAAAGATGAGATGTCAAGATTGAGAGAGTTGACACACATAACAACATAGCAGACCCACTCACAAAGCCACTTTCTTAAAGTCACTTTGATCGTCATAAAGACAAGATGGGTATTAGATACCAGAGTGATTGGCTTTAGTACAAGTGGGAGATTGAAAGAGATGTGTCCTAAGTCCAATCATGTATGAGGATTTAGGAATAACTTTTATGCAATCTGTTTTGATTTCATTGATATTAATAAAATACTTGTTTTGGTTTTATTGCGGGCTTTATCTATTTAAGTGTTTAAATAAGATATACCATAGTTTAGAGTAGAGCTTTTATGGATTATGATGAGATCATAATAATGAGACCTAAAAGATGATAACTCTGAACTTAAATATTTCCTGGTCGTAGGATTACTAACTGGTAATTGGTAATCCGTAAAGATCGGTACATACTATGCTTGCTTCATTATGAAGGATGTCTGTTCTCATAGACATTTGTGTGGTGACACTATAGCTAGTATGTAGGTGCTTATTATAGAATAAGTTCACTGAACATGACTCACACAGCTGAACAACTGATGAAGTTCACTCATGTGTCAGCAGTTGTTCACATAGTGATAGTTGTACAAGTATCCTTAGACTTGAGGTCATCATAGTCATCTTGTGTACACTGAACTATGCTTTGGTTTAGTTCTTAGTCTCCAAGGATAATTATAAGGGCTCTACTGGGTATAGGAATTTGTACACAAAGATAGTGAATGATCAATAAAGGATCTACCCCTTCCAGTGAAGGAAGAGAATGTTCAATGCTGATCCACTTATGCTAGTTCAGGAATCTCTGGCCAGAGTGAATGAAATTAGAAAGGAGTTTCTAATTTACATTAAAGAGAACTAAGCATAGTGAATGGGAAAGCAAATGATTAAATAAGATAGGCTTGACACAAGTTTGTTAGGAATATATGTGTATTAGTTTGATGATATGTTTAACAAAACACTTAAGTAGAAGTTTAGTGTTTGTAGCCTCAACGGATAAGACCACTTTGGCTATCCGTTGATGGTGCAGCTTTACTTAGAAATAAGTCTAGTGTTGTAGCACATTTCAGTCTCTGTATTTAAGATATAATTCTTAGAAGTTGAGAGAAAATATAAGTCATGTTGACTACTAGAAGATATGCAAATAGGAAGGCCAATTGTAAATATTTCATGCCTTGTAATTTTGTGTAAATGAAGTGGTATCAACGGATTTCTTAAAGACCTTCAACGGATGAGAAACAAAGCTTCAACGGATGTCTCTAAAGCTTCAACGAATAGAGCTTCAACTGCTAACACATCAACGGATAAAGCCATCAACGGATGAAGGCTTCAACGGATGTTCTGTTAAATAGCAGTTGATAAGTGGTAGTTGTAATAGCAGACAGAGGCACATGGGTTGTCAGAGATAACTGAAATGTGGAAGCCTAATTTCAGGAACATCAGAAAAAGCAGTCGTTCTACTCTAGTACAAAGAGGCAATAGTCAACAAAGTACTTGAGTGATATGGAGAAGAAACAAGTGGATAACTTATTTTATTATTGTATTTTTATCTTTGTCTTCACTTGTACACTTGGTGATATATAAACCAAGTAGCAGCTAGTAATTAGATAAGAATTTTTCCAGTGCTGTTTAGAAAAATCTTGAGAGAAAAATTATCTAGTTTGTACTAGGACGCAGCTGTGATCAACATCTAGAATCACAGATTTTCTGAAATACCATCTCTGGTGGAACAACAATCCACCAGAAAAGTTTTTAAGGTCTGTTGTGTTCTTTACATTAGTGCTTGAATATATATCTGTCTGTATTAACTTAAAGCAATTCACACACTTGTTTATCTTGAACACAAAGCCTTTAAAACTGCTCAAAACTTGAAAAAGTTTTGAGATTTACATTCAACCCCCCTTATGTAAATCTCATTGTTAGTCCACTAGGAATAACAATTGGTATCAGAGCAAGCTCTTGACACACAAAGAGTTTAAAGATCTTGGAAACTAACAAAGATGAGTAAGAAGGATATTGGAGTAAAAATCCCAGTTCTTGACAAAGACAGTTATCACCATTGGAAGGTGAAAATGCACCTTCATCTACTCTCCCAAGATGAAGGTTATGTAAACTGCATTGAGAATGGTCCTCACATTCCCCACAAAGTAGCCACAGTTGCTACGGCCATAATTGCTGTTGGTCAATCCATTCCAAAACCTAGAGCAGAATGGACAATGGAAGACACAGAAGAAGTCCACAAGGATAAGAAGGCTATGAACATTTTGTTTAATGGTCTTGACAAGGATATGTTTGATAATGTGATAAATTGCACAACTGCCAAAGAGGTTTGGGACACAGTTCAGCTACTGTGTGAAGGTACAGAATAAGTAAAAGAAAACAAAATGCAGCTTCTCATTCAACAGTATGAGTATTTTCATTTTGAAGAAAATGAATCTTTAAATGACACATTCAATAGATTCCAAAAGCTGTTGAATGGACTGAAGCTGTATGGTAGAGTGTACCAGGTGAAGGATTCAAATCTTAAATTTTTAAGATCCTTGCCAAAGGAATGGAAACCCATGACTGTCTCCTTGAGAAACTCTCAAGATTATAAGGACTTCACTCTTGAAAGATTATATGGAATCTTGAAGACTTATGAACTAGAGCTGGAACAGGATGAGGTATTGGAGAAGGGAAGAAAGAAAGGAGGTTCAGTTGCCTTGGTAGCTGAAAATGAGAAAGAATGCAGACAAGAAACTGTGAGATCTACATCAAACTCCAAAGATGGCACAAGCAAATCAGAATCAAGCAAGGGTAAGGAGCAAGTTGTTGAGAATGAAGACAACTCCAGCCAAGATGACTCTGATGGTATTGATGAGCATCTTGCATTTCTGTCCAGGAGATTTGTAAAGATGAAATTTAGGAAAAACACTAGAGCCACTAAACCTCATAAGAACATGGTGGACAAATCCAAGTTCAAGTGTTTCAATTGTGGTATAAGTGGACACTTTGCAAGTGAGTGCAGAAAGCCAACTTTTGAAAAGAAGAAATTTGACCAAGTAGATTACAAAAAGAAATATTTTGATCTGCTCAAGCAAAAGGAGAGGGCTTTCATTACTCAAGAAAAAGACTGGGCAGCTGATGGAGAAGAAGAGGATGAAGATGTGGAATATGTCAACTTGGCTCTCATGGCTGATTCTGAGGAAAATGAAGTTAGTTCATCAAGCAACCAGGTAATCACTACTGATTTAACACAGCTTACTAAAGAAGAGTGCAATGATGCTTTTAATGACATGTCTACTGAATTGTATCATTTGCGTGTGTCTCTTAAATCTCTTGCTAAAGAAAATAGTAGGATTAAAGAGAACAATCTGTTTTTAAGTAATAGAAATGCTGTGTTAGAAGATAAGTTGATTGACCTAGAGAAAACTAAGCTATATTGTATATCTGTTGAAAATGAACTAGCTGAATCTGTTAAGAAAGTAGAAATACTTTCCAATCAATTAGAGAGAGAGCAAGAGGTGATTAAAGCCTGGAAGACATCTAGGGATGTTAGTGCTCAAATTTCCAAGGTCCAAGGAATTGAATCATTCTGTGAGACTGCCTGGGATAAAAACAAAAAGAAACTGGAATTAATTGATGGGCTGTCAACGGATGTGGAATCAACGGATGATGAAAGTTATCCGTTGAAGGAAGAAAAGGAGCATCCGTTGAAGGTTCCTCAATTAAAACAGGCAGATGTTTCTAAAAGTGAAAATTTAAAGAAACTCAACAAAAAGTTTGGTTCACCTTCCAAGAACTTTGTCAAAGGAAAAGCAAGCACATCCAAAGATTTCAGTAAGGTGAATATAGGACACATGACCTTAGAACAGTTAAAGAATAGGCTCAAAGTGGTTGAGGATAAAAAGGAAACTAAAAGGAAATCTAATAGAAATGGGAAGGTAGGGGTTAACAAACATAACAATTACACACCTGATAAGTATGCTCCTAGAAAAAGCTGTGTGCATTGTAGTAGTGTTAATCATCTATCTGCTAATTGCAAATCTATTAAGAAAACTCCCATACCTGTGCCCTCTTCCATGCCTAATATGTCTGCATCACCTCTGCATGCTATGCCTGTTATGTCTCAACAGAATCCTTATGCACATTTTGCAAACATGCCATATTTTAACAATCCTTATCTTGCTGCATTTAGTATGCCTCAAATGCCATACAATATGCCAATATGGAATAACATGCTTGCACAATCCATGCCTTATCAAATTCCAAATGTGCTAAATGATTCTGTGACTAACCCTACACCTCAACCAACTACATCTAAGATCAAGGTTGACTCAAAGTTACCTAAGTCTAAAGATGCAGGAGGAATGAAGTCCGGGAGAAAGGCTAACAAGAATGGACCCAAGGAAACTTGGGTACCAAAATCAACTTGATTAATTTTATGGTGTGCAGGGAAAAAGAAGAAATCTATGGTACTTGGACAGTGGCTGTTCAAGACACATGACATGAGATTTCTCCCTGCTCACTGAGTTTAAGGAGAGAGCTGGCCCTAGCATAACCTTTGGAGATGACAGCAAAGGGTTTACTATGGGATATGGCTTGATTTCAACAGGGAATGTTATCATTGATGAAGTTGCATTAGTTGATGGTCTCAAGCACAACTTACTGAGCATCAGTCAACTATGTGATAGAGGGAATATAATTTCCTTCAATTCAGAAGTCTGTGTTGTCACCAGTAAGAAAGACAACAAAGTGATTCCAACTGGAGTTAGAAAAGGAAATGTGTACATAGCTGACTTCAACTCTACAGATGCAGAATCTATTACTTGTCTCTTCAGCAAAGCAAGTCCAGTTGAAAGTTGGCTATGGCACAAGAAGCTATCCCATTTGAATTTCAAGACAATGAATGATCTAGTCAAAAAGGACTTAGTCAGAGGAATTCCTCTTGTTGAATTCTCAAGAGATGGTTTGTGTGATGCTTGTCAGAAAGGCAAACAAAGGAAAGCATCATTCAAAAAGAAGCTTGAAACAACAATTGATGAACCAATACAGTAGCTACATATGGATTTGTTTGGACCAGTCAATGTATTGTCAATTGCAAGAAAAAGATATTGCTTAGTGATTGTAGATGATTTCTCAAAGTTTTCATGGGTCTATTTTCTTGGATCAAAGGATGAAGCAAGTGAAATCATTATCAATCACATAAGGCAAGTCAATAATCATCCTGACTTGAAGGTTAGGAATATCAGGAGTGACAATGGAACTGAGTTCAAGAATTTGTCAATAAGGCTGTTCTGTGAAGAAAATGGAATCATGCATGAGTTCTCAGCTCCAAGAACACCTCAGCAAAATGGGGTAGTTGAAAGAAAGAACAGATCTTTGATTGAGGCTGCCAGAACAATGCTTGAAGAATCAAAGTT
Source organism: Apium graveolens (assembly GCF_009905375.1). NCBI lineage: Eukaryota > Viridiplantae > Streptophyta > Magnoliopsida > Apiales > Apiaceae > Apium > Apium graveolens. The sequence goes on along the minus strand of NC_133650.1, from coordinate 265,632,303 downwards.
ACCAACATATTTCTGGGCTGAAGCTGTTAATTGTGCCTGCTACACTCAGAATATTTCTTTGATCAATCAAACTAAAGGCATGACTCCTTATCAGTTGTTCAAGAGAAGAAAACCAACTCTAAACTTTCTTCATGTCTTTGGATGTAAATGCTTTATACTGAGAAATCAATCTGACCATAAAGGGAAGTTTGATGCAAAGGCTGATGAAGGGATATTTGTTGGTTACTCAGCTGGAAAATCTTATAGGGTCTACAATCTAAGAACCAACATTGTTATGGAATCTGTGCATGTTGTGTTTGATGATAAAAAGATTGATGGACTAACAGACGAGGGACACAATGAGAGACTCAAATTTGACAACATTGAGATATATTGTGATGATAGTGAAGAGGAGATTGATGGAGATGACACTTCAAAAGGGATTCAAAAAATGCCCTTGGATAATGCACAAAATTCTGCATCCGTTGATAGAGGCAATGCAGTATCCATTGAAAGATATAGTGCATCATCCGTTGAAGTACAAAATGAAGCATCCGTTGATCATAGTTCATCAACGGATAATCGATTTACATCATCAGTTGATAGAACTCCAAATTCCCTGCAAAGAACCAACAACTCAGGGGGAGTTTCAACTAATCAACACTCTGTCTCACATCATGACAATACTGAGGCCACCTCATCTAGAGCACATCTTCCACCTCAAAGGAAATAGACCAAGAATCATCCCTTTGAACTGATCATTGGTAATGCATCATCTAAAGTACAAACAAGAAAAGCTACTCAAGATGAATGTCTGTATAGTAGTTTTCTATCTCAGGAGGAACCTAAGAAAGTGGAAGAAGCTTTATTGGATCCAGATTGGATATTAGCTATGCAGGAAGAGCTGAACCAATTTGAGAGAAACAAAGTTTGGAAGCTGGTACCCAAACCAAAGAACAAGAATCCTATTGACACAAAATGGGTATTCAAAAACAAGATGGATGAAAATGGCATTGTCATAAGGAATAAAGCCAGATTGGTTGCTAAAGGCTATTCTCAACAAGAGGGAATAGATTTTGATGAAACATATGCTCCTGTTGCAAGACTTGAAGCCATCAGAATTTTTCTAGCCTATGCAGCCCATGCCAATTTCAAAGTCTATCAAATGGATGTCAAGAGTGCATTTCTAAATGGGAAATTGGAGGAAGAAGTCTATGTAAGTCAACCTCCAGGGTTTGAAGATCCAAATTTTCCAGACTATGTGTATTATCTGTTGAAAGCACTCTATGGACTGAAGCAAGCACCTAGAGCCTGGTATGAAACCCTATCAAAATTCCTTTTAGAGAATCACTTCACTAGAGGTACTGTTGATAAAACTCTCTTCTTTAGGAATGTTAATGGCTCTAGTATACTTGTTCAAATTTATGTAGATGACATAATATTTGGTTCTAAAGATAATAAACTTTGCAAAAAGTTTGCTAAGCTAATGCAAAGTAAGTATGAAATGAGCCTGATGGGAGAACTAACCTATTTTCTTGGTTTACAAGTTAAACAAGTTAGTGATGGAATTTTCATTAGTCAAACTAAATATATTCATGATCTTCTAAAAAGGTTTGACTTAATGGAATGTTCATCTGCAAAAACTCCCATGGCCACTGCCAGCAAACTTGAATTGAATAAGACTGAAAGGTCTGTGGACATTACAAGTTATAGAGGCATGGTTGGTTCACTTTTATATTTAACTGCCAGTAGACCAGATATAATGTTTGCTACATATCTGTGTGCTAGATTTCAAGCTGATCCTAGGGAGTCTCACTTAATTGCTATCAAGAGGATTTTCAGATATCTCAAGGGTACACCAAATTTAGGTATTTGGTATCCTAGAGAATCTGGCTTTGATCTAATTGGTTATTCAGATGCAGACTATGCAGGTTGCAAAATAGACAGGAAAAGTACAACAGGCTCCTGCCAATTCCTGGGAAACAAGCTTGTATCATGGTTTAGCAGAAAGCAAAATTCAGTCTCTACTTCTACAGCTGAGGCTGAATACATTGCTGCTGGAAGTTGCTGCTCTCAAGTGTTATGGATGAGGAATCAACTCCTTGATTATGGACTTCATGTTGATAGAATTCCTATCTTTTGTGACAACACAAGTGCCATAGCCATAACAGAGAATCCTGTGCAGAACTCAAGGACCAAGCACATTGATATCAAGTACCACTTCATCAGAGAGCATGTCATGAATGGTACAGTGGAACTACATTTTGTTCCAAGTGAACAACAAATTGCAGACATATTTACCAAGCCACTTGATGAATCAACATTCACAAGATTGGTAAGTGAGCTAGGTATGCTTAATTACTCATAAAATTTATGTCCTAATTGCAATTTGAATTGAAGCCTGAAATGTATTAGTTGCTAGAACAAATTTGACTTTTTAACACAGATTATTCCATCAACGGGTATTTCCTATCCGTTGAAAGTCAAAATTGTTCCATCAACGGATATTCATTATCCGTTGAAAGACATATACATTTCTGGAATTTTTATCCGTCAACGGATAAAACTGTAGTACTTTTCAATGGATGACAATTTACTTTATCCGTTGAAATGTCACATCAGTCGATTCAGGTGTCTTACAGCCGTTGATTCTATTTTCTTAACCGTTGATACTCATACATACAGCTGTATGTATTTGTTTTAAAGGTAGTTTTTAGAATACTTACAGTTTATTCTTAAACGGCTGAAACTCACTTACATATATTTATTGTTTAATCTTTTATTTATGCTTTTTAATTTGAGAAAGTATAAAAGTCCTTCTGATTTTTCATTTTTACTTTACGCTTTCTTGAAACTTCAAAGCTTTTACCATTTACTCTCTGCAAAACCTTCAAGTTATTCTCTGCAATTTCTACTTACAACAATGGCACCAGTAGTAAAAATTATGTCTCAATCTGGGTTCATCTATGAGAAGAACAATTTCATAGCTTTGGTAGCAAAGAATGAAGCCCACTCAGATTATCACAAAATGATGGACTTCATCAAAAACTGTAAACTTAGCTATACAATGCTGGAAGCCCCAACGATTTACTGTGAAGTAGTTGAGGAGATTTGGACAACTGCTGAGTTCAACTCCATAGATATGACCATCTCTTTCACTCTCAAAGGTAAAAATCACTGTGTTAACTGTGATGATTTACTAGCATGTTTTAAATTACCTGAGAACAATGCCATGACACCACACACTGATAATGATGTATCCAGCATGTTAGATTCCATAGGTTATTCTCTTAACTCTGCTAGTTTAGGGAGTATTAAAAGAAAAGGCCTTAGGAAAGAATGGAGTTTTCTTGGGGATGCCTTTATCAAGGTTTTCTCTGGGAAAATTAGTAATTTTGATGCCATATCTTCATCTCTTGTTAATATGCTCTATATGCTTGTTTCTGATAGGTATTTTAACTTTAGCAATTATGTTATGCTAGAATTGGGTACTAGATTAGGTAACAAAGCTAATAGACCTAATAACATCTATTATGCTAGATTCTTTATGTTATTGGCTAACCATGTTGCTGAAGGTTTGGTCATAACCAATGAGAATAACAAACTCAAGTGCTGGGCACAAGAGAAAAGAGTTCTTGCAGATTTATTGAGAATGGATCTCAACAGCAGTGTACCATTGGTATATTTACCAATCATGGATGCACCTCAGGTAAGTGACGTAATTGTTTCTACAACTCCTACTTCTTCCAACCCCTCTATTTCTTTATCTTCTAGTGTGCCCATGGAATCTGTGACAATGCCCCAACAGATTCCTACCAAGGTCACCAAAACTAAACTTTCAAAATCAAAGACAAAGAAAACCACCTCTATTGTTTCTCAAAAGACAATAGTTGTAACACCTACCCTTAACCCTGAGGGGAGTGAACTGGGTGTGAGTGGTGAGGGGAGGGGTGAACATCAAAGAAACCCCCAGGATAAGGAAGGAGAGATAAGTGTATCCCAAGCTAGCCAAACCACAGTTTCTCAAAAAGCTGTGGTGGTTGAAAAGGTTACTAGCACATCCCTAGCTGCATTCTCCCAAAAGGATGTAACTATTGAAAGTAGTTCCCAACTAGGAACACAGATCAAACGAGGGAGGGACACAGAAGCCAAACACTCACCAACAAAAGCTTTTATTAGAAGAAAGAGGGCTAGAACCCAATCTTCTACACAGGGTGCACACACTGCACAGATACATCCATCTGTATCTATGCCTTCTCAAACTCAGTTTGATGTGGCTCCAACAAATGTGGAGTCACAGCCCCATTCTCTCACAATTAACACACATCAATCACCACACACTTCATCACCATCTCTGGATGTGGATATGTTATTCCCATCAATTCCTGATTCTCCCTCTTTACAACTCAGGGAGGAGCCCCACTCAAATACAGGTGATCATCATCTTTTAGATGATTTGTTGGATCACCCGCAAATTCTTTCAGATGTAATTGAAGGATCTGTGTCACCAAAACTCATATCAATCCACACAGATTCAACAGTTATATCACTTTCAATTACTACTTCTTTTCCTTCTTCAACGGATATCACTCATCCGTTGACAAGTGGTTGTTCTTCAATGGATAAGCTTAACAGCAGTTATCCGTTGATACCATCAGTGTCACCTTCAACGGCTATTTCATATCCGTTGATAGTCTCTACACACACAACTGAAACAATTCCAAGTGTAGAAGACATGATTACTGTACAATCACTTTTAGGACTGAGGGAAGGGAGTGACAATTTGAGTGAGAGGCTGGGTTGCACCCAGGCAAAAGGAGAGATTGAGAGCTCAAATATGCATGCTATTTCTTCCAGCATGGCAAAAGTAAGTGAGAGGAGTACCACCTTAGTAGGTGAAGGTGATGAAGTGAGGAGTGTGAGCCAGGGGGAGCCCCTGATGCAAGAATATAGAGAAAAAGAGAGAAAGGCAGGTACAGCAAATATAAGGGTGGATCCAGCCATTGCTAGTGAGTCAATGATTGTGGATGATGCTGAAAAGGAAAGATAATTTCAGCAACATTACAAAGCTGTAATTGATAACATTTCCTTGGATGCTGACACTTTTACTCATCCTGTGTCAGCCTATCAGTTGTTGGCTGTTCAGGGCAATGAGGAGGCAGAAAAGACACTACATCTAGTACATACAACAGAATCTCTTCAAAGGGACAAAGCTGCTATTAACAAGATGCCTTCTACAGCTGGTGAGTCATCTGAGGAATTTGGAGTAAATTCTGATGATGATGACTCTGTTTCTTTTGATGGAAGCATGAACTTAGGGGGAGATGAAAGCCCTAGTTCTATTCCAAATTTACCTGAATGGGCCTTGACAAAGGAGTCTACAACAGGGCAATTCAATGTCTCCTTAGTCAAACAAATCAGTACTATCCAACAGGCCATTCAGAAAACTTCACATGCTGGTACCAAGGCAATCCTTACAGCTCACCTGGACTCACTGCATCTCATGAAGTTGCAGCAAGTAAGACAGAATCTGAGTGTGGATGAACTCAAGAAGGATATTGCTGACTTGAAATCCTACAATTCTGAAAAATTGGATTCAGTCATGCCCTATGGTACAATGAAGGACTTATTGTTGAGATTGAAAAAGGATTCAAATACTGAAAAGAGGCTGGCTAAGTTAGAAGACAGAGTCCAAGTTATTGAAAATTCTGTGGCCAGCATTCTTCACAACCAACAATCTCAAACAAGTCTAATTATGCAGCTGGCAAAGGCACAAGGCTTGACCCCTCTCCTTGATGATAACAAAAAGGGGGAGAGAAAAAGGGAAGGGGAAGGAGAGCCATCTACAAAAATCTAGATATCTAAAGTGCTAGTTCCTGCCATCACTACTTCTCCAATTATGCAAATCAAAGGAAAGCCTGATGGAATTGACCTAATCCAGCTAGCAGCAGCTGAAATTCAAGTCAAAGAGAAAAGGAGGAGAATTGATGAAAGGGTGCAACAAGTGTTTGGCTCAACACAAGATAAATCTATATCTGTGAAACATAGCACAAAGGTTGAACCAATCATTATGGAGCACAAGCCAGAAAGGAGGAATAAGGTTGGAGAGACTTCTTTCAAGAATCTAAAACCTATAGTTCTCAAGCCCAACACTAGATCCAGCAAGGACTCCACAAAGAACCCCCTAGACTTTGCTCAGATGAAAGAAGTGGACTTTCCTCTTCCAAAGCCTGATGAAGACAAAGTTTTGGGTGCTAACATCAAAAAGCACAAGAAGACCAAGGACATAGTTGAAAGAATGAAAATGGCCATTATCTTTAGAGAGGGAAAGAGTATCTGTGTGATGCAAGGACATCCCAAATTTCCAAAGGCCAAGAGGGAAGAAACCAAAAGGTTGAAGAAAGAAGCTGAAAAACTCAAGGCTGACAAAAGAGCACAAGCAAAGCTTGAACAACAGCTAAAGTCAAGTCAAGTTGAAGGAGAGAAAGGAATTGAAGTCAGGGGTGAAGACAAGATTGCAAACCTAGATGAGGTTTTTGGGAGTATATTTGGTGAGAGTATGGAGGAAAGAGAGGAATGGCAGAAGGGAAACAGAAGAAAGGCCAAGGCACATAGAAGGAGTGAAGATAACACTGAAGAAACTAAATCAATATCTAAACCACTACCTTCCATACCTGAACCTTGTGTTACTGATCCCACTATAAACATCCATGGTGAACTAATCATCCCAAAAGAGGAACCTATTGATTGGGACACCATCAAATTGCCTACCTTTTTAACCACTCTTCCACTACCAAAGAAACAGAAAAGAAAATCCAAATCTACACCTCCCCTAACCTCTAAGAAATTCACTCAAAAACAAAAACCTAAGCCTAAGCCACCCATTTCTAAAGATGATTATGTTCACATCTGTGACATAAAAGAAATTTCAGACATTGAACTCTATCTGGATGAGCTGGAGGATGTAAGGGGAATAGCTGCCTACAGACAGCTACCAGAGAGATTGGTGTTCAGATACAAAGGAGCTGGGGAAAGAACATGGCCTCTCTACAGGATTCTGAATGAAGGCTACTCTACCTTGATCAGAGTCTTTTCAGCCATACAAAAGGATTCTGGCTTTACCAGGACTGCCAAGACTGAAATTCTCAACAAGATTGCCAACATAAGGAAAACTTGGAGGGAGCCCAATGCTTTGCCCAGAACTTTACTCATTCAAGAAAGGGGAATTACAATCCACAAATCACCTCATTGGTTGATGGAATTTAGAGATGATAAAGGAGTCAGAAGATTTTTCAGACTTGAAGACCAACTCAAGATTGCCAGCAATGAAACTCTCAAGGAAATGCAATCTAAGTTGGATATCAGTGATGAAGATGAAGCTGAATTCTACAGACAACTCCAACTCCAAATTGAGGAAAATGACAAAGGGCTAGGAAAGAAAATAAGGGAACAAAGAAGAAAAAGATGATTTGCTCAGACTAAAGGAGCACCCTTGGAAATTCTGTAAATCTTCAATTACCTCCTAGTACATACACTTTTGCAGCACTTTTAAATTTCTACTTAGTTTTAATTCATATATTTGTTAAGTGTTTTGTTATCATCAAGTTAACCCTGAATTTATGTCTACAATTCTTATAGACATAAATAGGGGGAGATTGTTAGGAATATATGTGCATTAGTTTGATGATATGTTTAACAAAACACTTAAGTAGAAGTTTAGTGTTTGTAGCCTCAATGGATAGGACCGCTTTGGCTATCCGTTGATGGTGCAGCTTTACTTAGAAATAAGTCTAGTGTTGTAGCACATTTCAGTCTCTGTATTTAAGATATAATTCTTAGAAGTTGAGAGAAAATATAAGTCATGTTGACTACTAGAAGATATGCAAATAGGAAGGCCAATTGTAAATATTTCATGCCTTGTAATTTTGTGTAAATGAAGTGGTATCAACGGATTTCTTAAAGACCTTCAACGGATGAGAAACAAAGCTTCAACGGATGTCTCTAAAGCTTCAACGAATAGAGCTTCAACTGCTAACACATCAACGGATAAAGCCATCAATGGATGAAGGCTTCAACGGATGTTCTGTTAAATAGCAGTTGATAAGTGGTAGTTGTAACAGCAGACAGAGGCACATGGGTTGTCAGAGATAACTGAAATGTGGAAGCCTAATTTCAGGAACATCAGAAAAAGCAGCCATTCTACTCTAGTACAAAGAGGCAATAGTCAACAAAGTACTTGAGTGATATGGAGAAGAAACAAGTGGAGAACATATTTTATTATTGTATTTTTATCTTTATCTTCATTTGTACACTTGGTGATATATAAACCAAGTAGCAGCTAGTAATTAGATAAGAATTTTTCCAGTGCTGTTTAGAAAAATCTTGAGAGAAAAATTATCTAGTTTATACTAGGACGCAGCTGTGATCAACATCTAGAATCACAGATTTTCTGAAATACCATCTCTGGTGGAACAACAATCCACCAGAAAAGTTTTTAAGGTCTGTTGTGTTCTTTACATTAGTGCTTGAATATATATCTGTCTGTATTAGCTTAAAGCAATTCACACACTTGTTTATCTTGAACACAAAGCCTTTAAAACTGCTCAAAACTTGAAAAAGTTTTGAGATTTACATTCAACCCCCTTCTGTAAATCTCATTGTTAGTCCACTAGGAATAACAAAGTTCCATGCCTTGTATTTAATCATGACATTACAGGGTGGAAGGAATTGATTGTACGGTAACTACTCACTGAATGGGTTCTTGGTATTTTAAGCAGTGAATTCGTATTATCCGGATAGTCGCGATATGCTGAGAAGTATCCCTCGCGATGTAGAATAAATATGATTAATTAATTAATCATATTTAATGAATTAGAGAATTTATATAAATAATGATAAAATAGTTTTATTATTATTTATTTCTACTACCGGCTTAATATTGAACCTACAGGGTCACACCATAAAAGAGAATGATTTAATGGTGGAGGAATTAATTAATAATGGCTGGTAATTATTTATTTGTGAAATAAATAATTAATTAGCAAATTTAATAATTGATTAAATGAGATTTAATTAAGTATAAATTAATTAAGAAAAGTTCTTAATATTATTAATTAAGAATTTAATTTTGGAAATTAAATCAACTGAGAGAATTATTTCTAAAGTGTTTAGAAAAAGGATTAATAATTAAAAGGTGTTTTAATTATTAGTTAATAGGTTAATAAGAATAAAGGGTTAATAATAATAATATTTTATGGGAAAATTTTCAGCTGAAAATTTTGCCTATAAATATACTATTATAAACCCTTATTTTGCCTCAACCTAAAAAGTTAAGAAAACCCTAATTCTCCCACCCCTTCCTCCTCCATTACATTGATCTCTTGGTGGATACCGGTGGAGTGCTTCACACTTGAGGAGCAGCTGCTAGGGATCTCCGCTCGTCGTTCTTGGATCGCTATTAAAGACCTCCATCTTTCCATTAACGTAAAGCTTCTTAAGGTAAACATACTGAACTACGAATTAAATATTATTTTTCGCATGGATCCTTCGGAGGATTTCGGTTTCTTTTAAGATTTAAATTTACGTTTTCGTTGCGTTTATGTTCTAAAAACCCTTCAACAACTCCATCTGTTCCTCCACTAAATGCTAAAGTTCCAAATACTCCAATTCTGGATGTGGAAACAGATGAAGTTGTACCAGAATCTCCAATAGCCACACACACTTGTGTTGTCAGAAGATGATGAGTTTCTTGCAAGTTCTGGAGAGTCAGCTCCAGTCAACACACCAGCTCAAACTCTTGGAAAGGAGGCACTGATTAAAAAGTTTGTTCAACAAGATGCTCCTGTTCCATGGGAAGAAACTACAGAGGAGTTGAATGGACCAAGAAGTGGAATGAATCTGATTTCATTCCAAGCTCCAAAGTTCTATCAGATCATATTACAAAAGCTGACGAGTAGATGACAAAATTTGACTTTAAATGTAACACCCCCAAATCCGGGGTCGGGGATCTGGGTTGTCACGAGTTCCAATTCCCTTAACAACTCTTAATCTTAACAAACAACCAACCACTGCGTACCGCGACCCCACAATATACACACACACACACCACAAGTTATAGTCTCAGAGATGAATACCAAAATAACACAAGTCATTTTATTCCACAATTATAAGTCATTACACCTCAAAAGGGTTTCTGAATAAATTTACATATTCTTTGCCATTATTATAATTCATAAATATACATAAGTCTGGTACAACAAAAGTTGAAAGCCTAGCTTATTGGTAGTTCCTACCTCAGCTACAACGGCATCAACGCCTACAGGAAACTGCGGAATATTTCCTAACCGCTCACGAATTGGGAGTTTGATCATGTTCATCTTGTCTATCTGTTGTTGTGTGATGAAAGAAGAAAGCAAGGGTGAGCAACAAGCCCACCGAAATAATATGTATTATAATTAACAATATATGAGCATTCTCATAGTACTCATGAAAGTCTTGGTCAAGAAGAAATGCACCAAGTTTGTTATTTTAATACGACGAAGTCGCAAAATATTCAGTATATATATATACACATATACTTCTCAAATCTTTGAAATCCTCTGACATGTATTATATACAAAGAGTTCCAGTTTATAACTGTATAAAATATCGTCGCAAGGTGATCTCATATATCTAACCTTGTCTCAACATTTTTTCTGAAAATCTTTGTCATCCATAAGATAATCATTTACTTGATATAAGTTGAAAAGATGAAGTTACAAGATACTCTAATATACTTATATCTTTTCCGAATACTACTTGAACTACCACCGTTCAAGTTATAATTAGTTTCAAAAGTTCATCACACAGATGAGACTACAAGATAAGACTTGAATAGATTCAATCTTTGAAATATTATTGAATGAAATGAAGTTACAAGATACTTCATTAAGTCCCGATATATATATATATATATCCATATATATCTCTCATACATTTCCTGAAAACCTCTGTCATGCAAAGTATGAACAGAGTTGCAATATCCAATGAATTTGGAAAGAAAAGAATTTTGGCATAAACCCGATTTCTTGCTGATTAGGCAAAGATACCAATAAGTAACCTTTTCTACTAGTAGATGGATGAATCCCCCACCGGTCATCACCCTGCCCCATTAGGACCTTGTGCTGGACCGCCACCCGACCTCTTACGCGTTGATGGGCTGCCACCCAGCCACTTACACTTTGATAGACCGTACCTCGGCATGTCGCTTATGCTGACTCAATTAGATGGACTTACTTCCCGAACATTGGGCAAGTAATCAAACTGTTTATCAACACAACAACCTTGTTGCGAATATAAAATACACCACAGAACCAGATTCCTCGGGTTTTGAGCGAGTATTTAAATCCCCTTCGAAAGGAGGATCTTAAATATAAAATGAGTTTTGGGATCCGCCCTAACTTTTAAAAATCATTTTGAAGACTCGAAAATATTTTTAAGAATGTTTGGAGTAATGCTGATTTAATAAAATAAATCAGTCCCAATATATTAGAAAATATCTGAATATTATTATTTAAAAAATATTCCCATAAAGAATAATCTTTATAAAAACAATTGAATTAGAAGTTTTAAAACTCATACTTGAAATGAATATTAAATAATCAAAGATATACTTATACGAAAGTACGATATTTATTTGAATAATCGAAAATAAGTTTGATTATTGAAACATTATTCTTTAATAAAATAAAGAATATTATTTAATAAAAGAAGCGGAGTCATAAGTCCTCAAATGAATATTCAAAATAATATTCATTTAATAAAATAAGCGGAGTCATAAGTCCTCGAATGAATATTCAAAATAATATTCATTTAATAAAATAAAGTTATCGAATAAACCTTATTCGATTAATAGTTTTGAAAACTATATCTATATATATATATATTATACTCGGGAACATCGACTCCCGGTTTAGAAAATGTTCACCTTTGGGTCCCCTATACTAAGGGTATACGCAACTACTGTTTATCTCTAGCATAGGTATTATGCAACTTATAAGCATTTAAATCAACAATTAGATATCAAGATTTCGAAACAGGCATGCATATAAATATCATATCACATGCTCCAATATATCGCAAGACTTTGCTAATAATAACTATGCACTTATCACAAGATAATGCATATACATATATACATCACAACAACAGTATAACGGGTAGAAAACTTGCCTGAGTGTTCCTGGTTAGACTTAAGCTTAGAGTGGGTCCGATAACCTATGAACAACAACATAAGTCGGAATTAAACCGCGATCGCTTAAGAAACTAGACTTTAACCAATTGAACCCTAACGTTTGCTTATGGTCACTTCTACGCTTAACGAATCACATAAGTCGTTCGAGTACCCTTAGCTCCACCATTTTTAATAAATTAACCAACTGCCTAATCCAGTTTACATGATTGTTTCATACTCCAATTAGTCATTTAAGGGCCTTAACCAAGGTTTCAAAGTAAGGCGAGGGGTAATGGTTCGTTCGCGAAATGCCGTTACTTAAAACGGTCGTTTCTCCTAAACCGTACATAGGATTCAAGCGAACCACATATCAAAACGAAGCTCGTAACATGAAATATCTAAAAATGGCAAAGGTTAGAATCTTTCAGTGAGTTCACGGGTCCTAAAGTTAGGAACATAACAGTTAAGGAAAATCGGGCATTATGACGTTTATGTTTACGCGATTTCCAATTTAATTAACACTCTAAATTATCATCAATTCACTCACAATCACCAATACAACAATATTCAACCATCATACTACAAACTCAGTCCTCAACTCCAAGTTTTACCAATTTATCCAACCAATCAAAGACCCAATATTCAAAACCAATGCAAATCCACCAAAACTACTTATAATCAAAGATCAAGCCTTAATACTAACAATGCTTCAATAAAACTTAATGGAATCATAAAATCAAAGCTAGGGTTTGAAGTTGATAACTTCCTTGGTAGGTCTTAAGTTTCTAGGAAGCCTTAGGGAGCCTTAATCTAACCTCAAGCTTGATCTTTCCAAAGAAATCAAGAACACAAAGTTAGGTTTTGAAGTTTCTAAAAGACCGATTTAAAGAACTGTAAAAATGAGGGTCTTACCATGCTTATTTGGACGAGACTTGTGAACAAGAGTTGTAGGCCATCTCAATACCTTTCCAACAAGCTATAGAACACAACAATTGAGTGAGTATTGAAGGAGATATGGTAGTTTTAAGTTACTGCTCTGGTTTTGGCCGAGAGCAAGGGAAGAAAAAGTGAAGTAAAAATGTTTCTAGTTTGATTAAATGATTTGTGTGGTGTTTAGCTTGGTTACTTCCTTTTTTTGTTAATTAGATTGTTACCATGTTAAAAATTGTGTGGCTCACAATCAACCAACCAATCCCTCCATTTGTCATGCTTATGTCACCATGCCTATGTCATATTTCTCATGTCATCCTCTTACACTTGTCTTCTTCTTGTTGGTGTGATGACATCATCATCCACTAACCTCTTTGATTAACCCCTAATTACTTGACTAATGACCGCTTATCTGTTATACGGTTCGCTTAACTTTCGTTCTCGTTTATCGTTTGAGGGATCATACTTGGGATCTTATTACTTAGGTTCCCCTAAACCTTTCTCAATATTTTATATTCCTTTTATGATCCTCTCGAAAAATCCTTGAATTTAAATCCTTTTTATCATGTTACCTTGTACTCAATTCTTTCGGTATCTGATGGATTTTTGGGAAAAATCAAAGTGTTGGGATTTTGATTCTGACGATCTTTACATACACTTATATACCATATAGAGTACTAATAAGACCTCAGAATATCAATAAAAGAACTGCTACATTGTGTGGCATGAAAAGTTTTCTTATTCAGCATAACCAGCAAAATCACTATTCATAAGGTTTACAAAAAGTCCAAAATTTTTGGGGTTATTAAAGGATTCCGTCCCGGAATCAGATAGAAAATGAATAGGGATACTTTCTTAGCGTTGCACTTTCTAACTCTCAAGTCAATTTTCCCACATTGCGGTTTTTCCATAAACCCTGACTAGCATGATAACCCTTCTTCTAAGCACTTGTCCATTTTTGATCTATAACCCTTCCTGGTTGCTCCATATAGGTTATGTCTGGTTGCATGTCTATGCGCTCATATGCCCCTATTTGTCTGGCATCCGGATTACACTTCCTTAACATTGATATATGGAACACGTTATGAACTGTCTAAGGTTCAGGGTAAGGCTAGCTCATATGTTAACTTCCAAATACGACTTAATATATCCAAGGGTCCAATAATTTGTGGGCTTAGCTTTCCTTTCTTTCCGAACCACATCCATCATTTCCAAGGGAATACCTATAACAACACTAGGTCCCCTACTTCCTATTCTTTGTCCTTTCGTGTCAAATCAACATACTTCTTATGTCCATCTTGGGCTACTACCAGCCGTCCTCTGATTAGATCTATTATATCCTTGGTCCTTTGGACTACTGCGGGTCCGAGCATCTTGCGCTCTACAACTTCATCCTAACATAAGGGAGATCGACATTGTCTTCCCTCAAGGATCTCATAAGGCGATACCTCGATACTGACATACGATCGATTATCGTAAGAAAACTCAATCCGCGTTAAGTGATCATTCCAAATTTCTTTCAAGTCTATTGTACAGACTCTCATTATGTCATCTAGATCTACAACTTTTGCTTCTCAATACCCACTCTTTTCCAGTTCGTAATCGTTACTATCTTCCGTACCAAATTTTATACTGATTACACTTTTGCTCATTAGCGTTCTATAACCTTTTAATAATCGCGTTAACCTTAGTATCACGAACGTGTTAGAATTGGAATACCACCATACTTGGTACCACTTCATCTCTAGCTGCCTCCATCTTCGAAAGCTTGGTCCTTCATATAGAAGTAAAAGAATTTATTGAGAGATCACTATGATCATGAACACTTGTTACATTGCATAGTTAGTACAGAAGGTGGCCAGCCTTTAGTACTTGACAAGCAATTAAACAATAGATGGTATCCTACTAGGCTTCTATCACACATATAGATAGTCATTCGGCAATACCTCCCCTTCTAGAAGGGTTGTTCTTCTCAGCTTATATGAAATGAAAAGGAGAGAAAAGAACGAATTGAAGAGAATTGTATATATATAAAATATACTGCCACAAAATATCTGGCTTGGAATCTACCTCTGAACTATAGAGGTTTGTCATAGGAGAACAAAACATATACGTATATATATCAACATCAAGTATTATAGCATCGTATTTCACGTGTCTGAATATTTACTATTCCGTCCATCATTCTATGGACCCATGCTCTTGCTCGAGCTTATAAACAATCACCTTTGAAACTCCCTCGACATCGAAAATCGAATATGGGATTTCATTCTAGACGTCATCGTTACTAGAATTCTATGCTTGCACCGTAACCTTCCTCGTATAGTAATACGACTCTCTATTGATAAGAAGGAATAAGTATTCAATAGGTAGATAATCTACTTAATTAGTCTATCAATGATAACTTATACACCACCACGACTCGATTAGTGGTACTCAATCTCAACCTCCATTCCAATACAACTCTCACGGTTGTAAATAATCGGCTCATTACTCGTAGAATCATTCCTGTATTACTATGGTCCACCGTTGACCTACTGTAGTCATTCATTTTCCATGAAATCTTAATAGCTAAGCATCCGGAGTCCATACATATCGTATCAAATCCTTCTAAGGAGGTAACATAATCACCATTCATGATCCATGAAGAACACTCCTGATCCTGACGTACATACATGACATGAAGCAGATAAAATTGCAGAAGAGTTTCAATGAAAGCAACGATAGCAGGTTAACACCATTATTAAGCATATGTCTTTATTAGGAGACATGAAGCTCAAAGGTTCATTTAGTCCTTTCGTAACATGGTCCTGGCTTATCTCAAGATATGACCTTATAAGATAGATAGCCCGCTCACGGCGATTTCATAAATTAAATCTTTACCAAACTACTATCACGGTTGAGTATCGCACAATCATCAGAAGGAATGTCAATCTTTCAAACTATAATACAATCTTCACGGCTTTAACTATTATCACTGTATTCCTCTGGCACGAGCGCCGATAATTGTCTTCTTACACTTAAAGTGTCGACCACCTCTTTGGCCTTTCCTGATAGTAATATTTCCTTACAATCAATGTCATTTTAACCACCTTCACTAAATTTTCTACCTCATTTCAAATCACTGCTTATGTGAAAATGCTTTTCTTAAGTCCTTGTGATAAAAAAATCACCATTTTTCCATAAGTCGCTGCCTTAGTCTTTAAATGTAAACATTATCATGGCTGACTCTCGATCGTACTTAGGACGTCTTTTATCTTGGGCCCTTCTTGCTTTAACAATTATGACCTTCATTGGTTCAATCTATACTTCTTATGGTTTAACACGTGCCCACCTGGCATTATTATAATTATGCCATTTTTCCTTTATCAAATTTCTATTCTTGAGAACTTCGAATATTACCTTTCTCCTTATAAAACCTCTAAGGTTATCCCTAAATCGTTCCTCCTGTATTCCCTAGATACATGCATATCAAAATATCATTTACTAATACTAGAACCATTGTTTATACACTTCTGAAAAATTTCTCCACTGATCCTTAAAGGTTGTTGTTACCTTAATCCTTTCCAATTTATATTGTCAAAACTCATACTGTCCCTATTAAGGGCGAAATGCCAACCTTTATGTATTCCCCTAGGGTTCATCTTAAGTTATCGAAGTTATATCCTTAATTCCACCTTTAAAAAGGTACTTGCATCCTTCCATGGATAAATCAAGTCATATATCTTTGATAGATTATCTTATTCAATCATTCCCACCTCGATAGTCTATAACAATTTCACAATAGAATCCTTATTCAAACTGAGGTCAACCCTTATGTCCTTCAAAAGATAACAATGGTTACCCGCTTTTCTTTCCTAATTTGGTAATGGCAACAGGGATGTTCTGGAAGATATTGGTCATGTTCAACGTGAACTTCTTCTTAATAATTCCTCATTTACTTTTGTTGTTTATCTCAACAGTCATCTCAATGTTGGGATATCTTTCATAACTGGCGTCTCCCTTTCTGGGTATCATGCCCCCGGTCTTACACTTCACATTCTTGAAGGTCACTTCCTTCATTCAATTTTACTAATTTCTTACTTTCTTGTCTCCTCAGTCTATCCGCGTCTCATTATTTATCCTTCAAACTATCTCAAGGTTTCCTCGAATCCTCCCAACTTACAGGGGATAAACTATATGTATCTCTTATGCCTTCAACCATCAACTTTAACTCATGGTGAATCACCCTCATCCTGATGATTACATACTTTTCTATTTCTATTGCTATGAGTCTTTAGGGTTTCCTCATACCCAACTCCCTTATCATTCCTCAAACTCTATTGTCTTTATTTTCCTTTCCACTTCTGTTTCTTTTTTTATTTTCTTTTCTATTACAATCATTTCATGAACCCACTACTCATTGACTTCAAACATCACGTCGTTCTGACAAGAACGAATCTTGACAACTTTTACAACTTAGCTTCATAATTCATCATACTCGTCCGCCTTTGTTCTGGCTTTAAAGCTTTTACACTATCTCCATAACCTTGGGAATTACTTTCCCGAAAACAATTGACTGAACTTTAATCAGTTTATTCTAACCTCTGGCTCTGTGCCTTTCTTGGTCTTTCACCAGCGGGTGGCCTCTCTCTTAGGAGGGTAAGTGACAAAAATAGTCTTTTGTGATTCGTCCATCATTTAGAATCTCAAATAATTCCTATATTTCCTTTAGCCAGGCTCTCGCCTCTACTGGGTTCGCTTGTTCCTTGGAACTCTGAGAGCTTAGCGACTTAAAGGTCCTGAAAGAATTTCCCACCGTACTGTCTCCTCAGGGTGGTGGTTGGGGATAATAGTCTAAGTTCTCTTTAGATAGGTCCATGAATTACCGTATAGGAGTACCGTCTCGGGTCTCCTTTCCTTACTCGACTTTCTGTTTCCTTAATATGAAATGTTTCATCCTTCTCCCATACTTGGGGTTATCTTATACGTTAAAATCCTTGTTTTCCACTTCATTATGTTATGGGCTCCTTCTTTCTTAATGCAAACCTCCATGACTATCACATTCGGGGTTTGCCCTAAATCTTATTCCTCGAGCTATGGATTTCATCTAAGATCCAGTCCTTAAGCTCTTAAACGTTTGGAACCCAAATTCTGTAGGAATACCTTGTTATTCCCTTATCATCTTTCTTGGTATTAATCTCTTCTCCAGTCATTGACTCTCTTCCTTCATTCATCACTTTTTCTTGGCACAATATGATCTTTTTCGATAATTCGGGCTGTATTGCAATCTCAAACAGCGTTTCGGTACCGGCTCCGGTTACCTTCACTTCTATTTCCATTTTCTCAAAATCTCTTATCAACTCTCCCAAAGACATTTTCATCTTGAGTCTCTCCTTTATACTAAGGGCATTAGCCACCATTTTGGCTTTCCCTGGATGATAAAGAATCTCATAATCGTAATCCTTGATTAGCTTTAACCACCTCCTCTGGCGCATGTTGAGCTCTTTCTGCGTGAAAATGCACTAGAGCACTTATGGCTTGTGTAAATATTGCACTTCTCTCCATACAAGTAGTGCCTCCAATCTTTAGGGCAAAACTATTGCCACGATCCCAAGCTCATCGGTGGGGATATCGAATTTTATATTCCCTTAATTGTCTTGACGTGTACGCGATTACCTTATTGTGCTGTATAAGAAGGACCCTAATTCCTTATGCGAAGCGTCACTACAAATCACAAAATCTCCTTTTCCATCCGGAAACGCCAACATAAGAGCCGTCACCAACCTTTGCTTCAGATTTTGAAAGCTGTTCTCGCATTTCTCTGTCCATTCGAACTTGTCAGTCTTATGAGTAAACCGCGTTAAAGGGGCTACTATCTTTACGAACTTGAACGAACCTCCGGTAGTGACCAACCAATCCTACCTCTGGTAATTTCCTAACCATGGTTATCAATTCCTTAGTGGTCCTTTATTCATTCTTATTAGGATCCCCCACGGGATCCTCCTCAGCAACAATCCCTTCTAGGATAACATTCTCAACCGCTACATCCTCAATATGAACATCATCCGGTCCCTCGTTAGGACGCTCTTTCGGATCCATAATCTGATCTCCAATAAGTAATAAAACATCATTGCGTTGTTGCTCCTCAACCTCAGGGTTCGGAGTCCCGCTACCATAAATGATAACGAACTACGCTTCTATCACGATATTTATAAGGGTTCCCATAAGGGTTTTAACTGTCAGTACTACGTTAGGTAGTCCGACTATGAACTTGGCAAAAGTTCTTATTATCTTAGTGAACTTATTATTTTAACGTCATATCATCTCTGAGGTTTATAACGCTTAGCTCTGATACCATTTCTGTAACACCCCCAAATCCGGGGTCGGGGATCCGGGTTGTCACGAGTTCCAATTCCCTTAACAACTCTTAATCTTAATAAACAACCAACCACTGTGTACCGTGACCCCACAATATACACACACACACCACAAGTTATAGTCTCAGAGATGAATACCAAAATAACACAAGTCATTTTATTCCACAATTATAAGTCATTACACCTCAAAAGGGTTTCTGAATAAATTTACATATTCTTTGCCATTATTATAATTCATAAATATACATAAGTCTGGTACAACAAAAGTTGAAAGCCTAGCCTATCGGTAGTTCCTACCTCAGCTACAACGGCATCAATGCGTACAGGAAACTGCGGAATGTTTCCTAACCGCTCACGAATTGGAAGCTTGATCCTGTTCATCTTGTCTATCTGTTGTTATGTGATGAAAGAAGAAAGCAAGGGTGAGCAACAAGCCCACCGAAATAATATGTATTATAATTAACAATATATGAGCATTCTCATAGTACTCATGAAAGTCTTGGTCAAGAAGAAATGAACCAAGTTTGTTATTTTAATGCGACGAAGTCACAAAATATTCAGTATATATATACATATATACTTCTCAAATCTTTGAAATCCTCTGACATGTATAATATACACAGAGTTTCAGTTTATAACTGTATAAAATATCGTTGCAAGGTGATCTCATATATCTAACCTTGTCTCAACATTTTTTCTGAAAATCTTTGTCATGCATAAGATAATCATTTACTTGATATAAGTTGAAAAGATGAAGTTACAAGATACTCCAATATACTTATATCTTTTCCGAATACTACTTGAACTACCACTGTTCAAATTATAATTAGTTTCAAAAGTTCATCACACAGATGAGACTACAAGATAAGACTTGAATAGATTCAATCTTTGAAATATTACTGAATGAAATAAAGTTACGAGATACTTCATTAAATCCCGAAATATATATATATATATATCCATATATATCTCTCATACATTTCCTGAAAACCTCTGTCATGTAAAGTATGAACAGAGTTGCAATATCCAATGAATTTGGAAAGAAAAGAATTTTGGCATAAACCCGATATCTTGTTGATCAGGCAAAGATACCAATAAGTAACCTTTTCTACTAGTATATGGATGAATCCCCCACCGGTCATCACCCTGGCCCCATTAGGACCTTGTGCTGGACCGTCACCCGGCCTCTTACGCGTTGATGGGCTGCCACCCAGCCACTTACACTTTGATAGACCGTACCCCGGCCTGTCGCTTATGCCGACTCAATTAGATGGACTTACTTCCCGAACATTGGGCAAGTAATCAAACTGTTTATCAACACAACAACCTTGTTGCGAATATAAAATACACCACAGAACCAGATCCCTCAGGTTTTGAGCGAGTATTTAAATCCCCTTCGAAAGGAGGATCTTAAATATAAAATGAGTTTTGGGATCCGCCCTAACTTTTAAAAATCATTTTGAAGACTCGAAAATATTTTTAAGAATGTTTGGGGTAATGCTGATTTAATAAAATAAATCAGTCCCAATATATTAGAAAATATCTGAATATTATTATTTAAATAATATTCCCATAAAGAATAATCTTTATAAAAATAATTGAATTAGAAGTTTTAAAACTCATACTTGAAATGAATATTAAATAACCAAAGATATACTTATACGAAAGTACGATCTTTATTTGAATAATCGAAAATAAGTTTGATTATCGATACATTATTCTTTAATAAAATAAAGAATATTATTTAATAAAAGAAGAGGAGTCATAAGTCCTCGAATGAATATTCAAAATAATATTCATTTAATAAAATAAGCGGAGTCATAAGTCCTCGAATGAATATTCAAAATAATATTCATTTTATAAAATAAAGTTATCGAATAAACCTTATTCGATTAATAGTTTTGAAAACTATATCTATCTATCTATATATATATATTATACTCGGGAACATCGACTCCCGGTTTAGAAAATATTCACCTTTGGCTCCCCTATACTAAGGGTATACGCAACTACTGCTTATCTCTAGCATAGGTATTATGCAACTTATAAGCATTTAAATCAACAATTAGATATTAAGATTTCAAAACAGGCATGCATATAAATATCATATCACATGCTCCAATATATCGCAAGACTTTGCTAATAATAACCATGCACTTATCACAAGATAACGCATATACATATATACATCACAACAACAGTATAACGGGTAGAAAACTTGCCTGAGTGTTCCCGGTTAGACTTAAGCTTAGAGTGGGTCCGATAACCTATGAACAACAACATAAGTCGGAATTAAACCACGGTCGCTTAAGAAACTAGACTTCAACCAATTGAACTCTAACGTTTTGGTTATGGTCACTTCTACGCTTAACGCATCACATAAATCGTTCGAGTACCCTTGGCTCCACCATTTTTAATAAATTAACCATTAAGAATTTTAAGGCGTTCTTCCGCGAGTACTCTACCAACTTCCTAATCCAGTTTACATAATTGTTTCATACTCCAATTAGTCATTTAAGGGCCTTAACCAAGGTTTCAAAGTAAGACGAGGGGTAATGGTTCGTTCGCGAAATACCGTTACTTAAAATGGTCGTTTCTCCTAAACCGTACATCGGATTCAAGCGAACCACATATCAAAACGAAGCTCGTAACATGAACTATCTAAAAATGGTAAAGATTAGAATCTTTCAGTGATTTCACGGGTCCTAAAGTTAAGAACAGAACATTTAAGGAAAATCGGGCATTATGACATTTATGTTTACGCGATTTCCAATTTAATTAACACTCTAAATTATCATCAATTCACTCACAACCACCAATACAACAATATTCAACCATCATACTACAAACTCAGTCCCCAACTCCAAGTTTTACCAATTTATCCAACCAATAAAAAACCCAATATTCAAAACCAATACAAATCCACCAAAACTACTTATAATCAAAGAGCAAGCCTTAATATTAACAATGCTTCAATAAAACTTAATGGAATTATAAAAATCAAAGCTAGGGTTTGAAGTTGATACCTTCCTTGGTAGGTCTTAAGTTTCTAGGAAGCCTTAGGGAGCCTTAATCTAACCTCCTACAAGCTTGATCTTTCCAAAGAAATCAAGAACACAAAGTTAGGTTTTGAAGTTTCTAAAAGACCGATTTAAAGAACTATAAAAATGAGGGTCTTACCTTGCTTATTTGGACGAGAGTTGTGAACAAGAGTTGTAGGCCATCTCAATGCCTTTCCAACGAGCTATAGAACACAATATTGGAGTGAGTATTGAAGGAGATATGGTAGTTTTAAGTTACTGCTCTGGTTTTGGCCGAGAGCAAGGGAAGAAAAAGTGAAGTAAAAATGTTTCTAGTTTTATTAAATAATTTGTGTGGTGTTTAGCTTGGTTACTTCCTTTTGTTGTTAATTAGATTGTTATCATGGTAAAAATTGTGTGGCTCACAATCAACCAACCAATCCCTCCATTTGTCATGCTTATGTCACCATGCCTATGTCATCTTTCTCATGTCATCCTCTTACACTTGTCTTCTTCTTGTTGGTGTGCTGACATCATCATCCACTAACCTCTTTGATTAACCCCTAATTACTTGGCTAATGACCGCTTATCTGTTATACGGTTCGCTTAACTTTCGTTCTCGTTTATCGTTTGAGGGATCATACTTGGGATCTTATAACTTAGGTTCCCCTAAACCTTTCTCAATATTTTATATTCCTTTTATGATCCTCTCTAAAAATCCTTGAATTTAAATCCTTTTTATCATGTTACCTTATACTCAATTCTTTCGGTATCTGGTGGATTTTCGGGAAAATCAAAGTGTTCGGATTTGGATTCTGATAATCTTTACATACACTTATATACCATATAGAGTACTAATAAGACCTCAGAATATCAATAAAAGAACTGCTACATTGTGTGGCATGAAAAGTTTTCTTATTCAGCATAATCAGCAAAATCACTATTCATAAGGTTTACAAAAAGTCCAAAATTTTTGGGGTTATTACATTAAAGCTCAACTTAAAGTCACAGCTCTCAGTACTAAAATCCTTCAAGGTCAACACTCCATTACTCATGCCAAGGTTGACAAGCTACAGGAAAATGCTGAAAAGCTGGACCTGATGCTAAAGCTAGACAATAACAGGTTTATCAGACCTATTCATGAGAAAGTAGAGGCAATTGAGAAGGTTCAAGAAAAGCAACAGGCCCAACTGACTGAGGTCCTGCAGAATCAAGCCTCTCAACAGACTTAACTGAATGAAATTCAATCTTCAGTAGAACTTCTTTTCTCTCTACTACCAGATGATGCCGAAAAGGGGGAGAATAGTGAAGTCCAAATGCTCAACTAGTAAAGTACTGAAGAAGAAAGATGATAAAGAAGATGATCAGGGAAACCCTAGCAAGGGTCAAGGTCAAGGGAAAAACAGCAAAGTTTCTTCAAGGAAACTAATTTCTGATTCTAGCAAAACTTCTACACAGAAGAAGACAAGTTCTGAAGCTGTAGATGCTCAAACTCTGAAAGCAAGTTCTGATAATCAAAGTCTGATATCAAGTTCTGATATTCTCATTCAAGAAGGAAGTAAAGACTCTCAGAAGTTTTTGCAAACTCTAAAGCTTAAGGGAAGGGAGACTACAGTCTATTATAAAGATCCCAAGATTCAGACACTTGATGAAGAAATTGCTAGAAGACTATTTCTCAAGCATAATCCTGGAATGGATTTAGAGACTCTGAAGGAGGAAGAAGCTAGATTTGTAGCTGAGAAGACAAATCTTAAGTCTAAAGCTTCTAATGTTAAGAAACCTCCAAGGCCTAAGGCAAAAGGCATTGTGATCAAGGAAAACTCCGAGGCTTCAAAGCCCAAGACAAGATCACAAGTTGAAATTGATCTCAAGGCAAAAGGGAAATGAAAGATTGATGAATCAACAAAGACACAAGAGATGAAGATTCCTCAAATCCTGATGAAACCAGTGTGCAAAATGGTTCAAGTTTTTGATGATACAGCTGCTGAAGATGAAACTGTTAAAACTCTGAAAAGAAGGAAGATAACTGAAGAATCTAAGACAACCTCTGACATAGCTCAATTTGTTCAGAGTAAAGAACAACAAGCTACAGAAGAAACAACAAATTCTGATCAAATCATCAAGACATCAACCTCTGACAGTGCTCAAGTTGATTTGAATAAATTGACAGTTACTGGTAAGAGAAAACTCCTATGGAAGAATATTAATCCATCAAATCCTAAGAAAAGTCAATTGTTATCTGATTTCATGACTGTTGGATTGAAAGCCAGAGAAGCAAGAGACAGAACTGTATTAGGTTCTTAAAAAGCCAAAATCAATACAGGAGTTGAAGTACTTACAAGAGATCCATTCTTATTGACTGACAAACCTCTTGAAGAAGTTACACAGAAACACCTTGATAAGATTATATCTGTTCAAGTGGTACTATATGCTTATGATAAAAGTAATGTCAAAGAAAAGCTCATTCTGTTTCTTGAAGATGGAAGAACATACAGAATGTCAGAATCAGATGTGCTGAACAAATCTCAGAAAGAACTTCAATTATTTCATTATCTTTTGGAGATAAAGTCTGAGATTACTAGGAGATGGTCAAATTTCATCATAAAGACCATAAGGGATAAAGCAAAAATTTCTGGATCAAGGGTTACAGAATTCATTCCAAATATAGTTGAATATGATGGAAGTGAAATTCCAATGAAGAAGGATTCTGCTAAACTTGAGGTTATTCCGAAAGAGAAATGTCTGTGCTATAATGAAGGCTCATCTCACCCAAGGGTAATCAGACTTGGTGATGGATTGGAAAGAAATCACATTTCAGCACTTAGGACTGCAATCTACCAGATTGGAAGTCAAGATGAAGAGATGAAGCAAGTCAAAGCTACATTAGCTCAAGTCCTGAGGAATGCAGAAGAAAAGCTGATATCAAACTTTGTCAAGAATCACTTTGGATTCAGATTGACTCAGTAAAATTGGTAAAAGCTACAAGGACTGTAAGTTGTAGTTAGTTGTTTAAATAAACTCTTATTGTATTTGTACTTAAATGTTTTTGACATCATCAAATCTATTAACTTGTATATTTTTCATAATTTACAAGTTGGGGGAGATTGTTAGATATATTTATGATGTCATGTCTAATCTGTTGTGTTTAGTTTCAGAACTTAATATCGGGACTTACTGGAAATCAGAACTTACTGAAGTCAGAACTTATATAAGAACTTAAGGCCGTCATGATTTATATCAGGACTTAAGTGCATGTACTTCAAATAAGGAAAGCAGCTGATTTACAGGAAATGATCGTGACTAAAACAATAGAAGATATGCATGAAGAGTTAGAAGACTAGAAGACTTGTAGAAGATAATATCTTATTGATATATTTTAGGAGACAAAATTATATTCCATATCAATTAGAATATATCTTGTAAGTGTGTACTATATAAACACAGCTTAGGGTTTATACTATATGTGTTATCATTCACGAGAAAGTTTATACATTATAACCTAGCAGCTCTTAATGATATTGTTCATCACTGAGAGAGAACAACTGTTCTATTGTAACAGAGTTTATTATATTGAATATACTTGATTACTGTTACATACTTGTGTTCTAAAATTGATTTGATTGTATAAACACAATATTCAACCCCCTTCTATAGTATTGTGTGACCTAACAAGATCTACACACCAGAAGCACTCCCAGACTCCGTACAACCAAAATCAACAATAAAACTTGCTAATCTAACGGATCAGATCTGTATATTGATCAACAAGCTCTGATACCAATTGTTAGGTCCAAAAGGTACATACAGAGGGGGAGTGAATGTATGTTTTTTGTTTTCTTAAATTAATTACAGAGGAATATCAAAACTAAAATGAAATAAACAAACGAAGAGATTCTGGGTAAATATTCTTTTTATTCAAAAGTATAAATACCCGGAGGGTTGCTTACAACTTCAAATACAAAGATCCGAAGCAACAAATATAAAAAGAACCAAAGTAATAATCTATAAATCTAGGGTTCTTCTTATCACTCTAAAAATTAAAAGCTCTTATCAAAAGTTATTAAATACAATCAAGAGAGCTTTAAATAATGAGTGTTACAAGTTTGTAAGACAAATTAAACATGACCTCCCCTTGTCAAATCAAGCTTTCAAAGTGTGCTGAGATAATTTTTCAAGAGCTTCGCACTTTGTAAAAATGGAGAGATGTAGATCTGATTTGCTTCTATTGATTATATAGAATTATAGGATGTAGAAGAGAATGAGACTACGTGGATTAATTGTGTCCAAGCATTTTGAATTGACATCTTGCAAGAATTATAACACGCGATATGTAAATATGCCACCTGCGACTTGCAATTTATTCTCTGTGTTTGTTAACCTGCGACTAGTACATTTCCAACCTATGACTTAGGAAGCTAACCTGTGACTCAGTGAATTAGAAGTACAAGGACTTGGTTTATTTTGATTTGATAACCAACCGGCGACCACATGCATTGAACCCGCGACTCAGAAATAGTTGAATTTCATTTCTTTTGGTTTATAACCTGCGACCAAGACTTGCATTCTTTTTCTTTGTTTAAACAAATAAAAGTAGTACAATTGCTTTTATTTCCTTTCCTTTTAGTTCGAGTAACAGGCAAGCCAGGAAGGGAGTTGCACGAGCAAATTGCAGAAAAACCAGCCCGCGCGTTTTTTACATGCGCGCGTCACATGAGTTGAATTTAGGCATATCAAAACCTGCCAATTTTCTGTGTTTGTTTCAATTGTATTTGATTCTCTTGTCTTCACGTGGGTCCCGCGATGTCAAAACAAATGAAGGTTCCAACTTGCTTCCACAAAGCTTAGTACACTACCTGGCTTCTTTGTTCAATACTGCTGCATTTTCTTTTGATTAAAGAAAACAAACCGAGTTGCAATGCTGTACATCTGGCCGACAAAAGAAGTAAATAAAATATTTGGAAAATATATAAATGAATTAGATTTTCATTTATTTATTTAATTAAAAATAAACTATTAATTTATTTTTCCAAAATCAAAAATTGATTTTAAATTAAATAAATAAATGAATTGATTTCCATTTATTCATTTAATAAAAAATCAGCAATAGATTAAAATAAATCATCGGGCTGTAGTCCTCTGAATCTTCAAGCCTTCTAATCTTTTGGTTTTCGCACCTTAAAGTATTTTCAGACTCCTCGAGTACAAAAACCACTTAAACAGTATTTCAAAAAATAATACTTCGTTTCCTTTCACGGATCACTGACGACCAGTACAAGGGTTTGGTTCACAGATGACTAGTTCCGTTCTCAGGCCTTCGTATTATACCCGTACAAACCACTGTTAAGTCTTCTACCAAATGTAATCAACTTCACTAGGAATCCTTGAGGTCTTCACACTGATCCCGATAACTGCTTTAAATGACTCCAATTTTATTCCTCCGATGCCTGAACAAATTAATAAACTTCATACGGATCACTTTTGATGTCTTTTTCACTGCAGCTAACAAAACCTTTTATGTATATGCCCAATAAACAATCTATACTGATTCTAGTGGAACATAGAATATTTTAAAGTCCTTGTTCTATGTTAAGTTATCCAAACCAGTATTGTTGAGTTATACATATAGCTTCAATCTTGCTCAACATGGAGTAATATGGTTGATACCGATAAAAAATATTATTTTTGCGTGTTTATTATCTTATGAGGAGAAAAAAATACACTGTTCATTATATTGGAAACTTAGAAAAATATTATTTTTGTAAGATTATTATGATATCAAATATTACTTTATCCAAGTTCAATCGTAGATATGAGATTTTTCAAAAATACCCAAGTTTCAGAAAATATTTTGAAGAATACGTTGCAACCTTATATGCAACATGAAATGCAACATTTGCAATCTCATGTGCAATTTCGAGCAATCTACTATGCAACCTCATTTACAACGTTTGCGTATTTTTGAAAATATTGGTATTTTTGATAAATTTCCCATATAAAAAATTATTATAGTTTCCAGTTACAATTCAAGTTGTGTTTCCCTTTAATATTCATTTTCTATATACGAAGTATATTCTAAATGTTCTGAAATGAATTTTTACAACATCTAAATAACTCAGACTCAACAAAAATATATAAAACTTTGCAAAAAATTGAAAGTAACCCTGCCATATTAAATGTTGATCTGTAAAAATATAAGAACCGCAAGCTCACAATGTATAGTTGTAGCAATTACAGGTCGATCCACAGAGACTACGAATTTTCAAAAACCTAACAATTTTGTTAGGACCTTAATCAACTGTAGGGGGGGTGAATACAGTTAATTCAATCAATTCGACAAAGTTTCAATAGAATCAATATTTTTTATATTAACTGATAAAAACTTATTACAATCGTACTCTCTCGAAAGGATGAACAAATATCCTTGAGAGCTGCTAGGTTATGTGAAAGATATAACAATGTCGCAATGCATATAGCATGAACCTAATCTGTGCTTTATATAGAGCATAGATACCAATGTATAAGGAATCATATTCTATCAACACCAAGGAAACCTATATAATTGCTTCTGAGATAAAGTCCTTCACCGACTTGAGTTCCTGTTTCCTTTTCCTCCTCAAAGATCAACTGATGTGACAAATACTGATTTCATCATCCGTTAATATCGTTATCCGTCGATTATCAACATTTGTCGATGTCATCTTCATCCATTGATACAGTCAACATCCGTCGATGCTTGTAGTCATCATCCGTCGATGCTTGTAGTCAACATACGTCGATGCTTCTGATAGTTACTGTTTGATATCATCAATTGCTCCTAACAATCTCCCCCAACTTGTTCATTATGGAAATATGGACAAGTTCCAATTGATGATATTAAAACTATCTAAATGCAGTGTTACAATCGGCATTTCTGTGTAATATTAATTGTAATTTAGTACAACTTTAAAAGCCGAATGCCAATATATGCAACTATTGTATGCTTGTGTGAATGAGAACTCTGCGTCTTAAATTTTCATTATGTGGTATATGAATTTTCAAAGAAAAAGTTTATTTATTTCTTTCATTTTTGATTTATAGGAAATATTTTAAACCTTGAATAAATTTCTCTTTAAAGGTTATTTTGTTCACAAATTTCAAAAGTAGTTTTATAAAATTTCTAAAAATCCAAATTATTTTATGGTATAAATTTTATAATTTTTGAACTTGTGTTTTATTTTACAAAAATAAATCTTTATAAATGTTAATTGTTATAATTAGCAAATTACATAGTTGTCCTTGCATGCAAATCCTTTCTATTCAATCCAAAAGGGCTAAAGAGACAATTACCACTCCACTAACTCTTATTTTTCTAGCCAAATTCCACCTTTACCCTTGCATGCAAAATGATCCAAGTATAAGTGGAAGGGTAGTCATGTCAATTCCTATTCCCACTCACATTTATCAAAACAAAAACCATAAAACAAGTAAAAGACATGATCATTTCATACATCACCCACACCACACTCTTTCTTCTCTCCCTCCTCTCTCTCACTCTCGGCTCCTACCCTCTCACTCTCGGCTTTTCAGCCGAAACCACCCCCCTCCCCATTTTCTTTCTTTCTCAATAAAGTTCCCACCTCCTACACAAGTAAATGTTACTTCCCATACCATGATCACATATATTTCAAAGAGTTTTGAGTAGAAAGTTTAAGTTTTAAGGTTGCATGTTAAGGTTTTAGTTGAAACTCAAAGTACAACCTTAGTTCTTGTGAGTTTAAGGTTATTTTTGAGAGGACTACAAGGAATGGTGAAGTTCCAAGTCTTGAGAAGGAAACTCTTGATGTTAAATGGCCATTCCCTTCCATTTCATTCGGCCATGACCATAGGGGAGCCGAATGAATGGTTCTTGAGACCATTCTTGTTGCTTTGTTCAATTTTTGCATGTTTATGTGATAATGGCTTGAATTTTGTAGTGAAAATTTGATGAAAGTCCTTGCATGCTAAGTGATCATCTAGATATAGCTCATGCTAGGCTTGCATGTAAATTTTTTGGTAAAACATATTTAGAAAACATGTTGTTTGGCTTGCAAAACTCGAAGACATGCATGCATGTGGATTTCACTTAGAATGTTATAAGATTTTGATCATTTGGAAAGATTTTATTAGTAAGCTTTAATTTCAGTAGGAATAATGTGTTAATATTGATTAATGCTTCTTGATTCATGGTAATAAGTCGTGTATATCTTTTATAAAATGCATAACTTGTTGTTTCAAAAACTTGATGATTTGTGAGTTGTGAAATGTGGGTTCTTTTGTTTTGCCATGATTGCACCTTAGGTAAGGATGATCTCCACCAAGATTATTTTGAGTATAAGGGAGTTAGTTTAGTAGATCACCATGTTTAAGTCTTGGTTTGGGTATTGGGTTGTTGGTGGTTGAGTTTATCAAGTCAAAACCTTGGAGAAAGGGGAGTTATAATTTCTGCAGAAAATCAGTTTAGTACCCTGAGGTTTAGAGTGAGTTTTAACCATGTCATTGATGTGCACTTTGAGTCCCAAGCCACCAGAAGTTAGTATTGGGAGTATATAAAAGGTTTTAGGTGTTGGTTGGAGGTTTACATGTCATTTGGTTAGGTGCACAAGTAGAATAACAAAATCTGTCCAGCAGGGGACAGTTTTGTTGCAACTTAGAAATAGGGAGATTTGACCATGTCATGGGTAGACCCTCATTAGGCCCTGTTGGGCTTTAGTTAGAGGGAGTGTCAGAGAAGTTTTTTCAACCATAGCTCATAGGATATGAGTTAGAACCATGTGTCACAAGTTAATTCAAGTTAGGGTGTTTTCTGCCCAGGAAAACAGGGGAACCATGGACTTTGAGCTTAGGCCCAAGAAGGCCCAAGCCAGGCCCTTGAGCCACATCAAGTTTGGGAGATGCCCTTAGGTCAGGAGAGTCTTTTGTAAGAGTTTTGAAGAAAAACCTATAGTTTAAGGGTGTCAAATGCACTCAAGAAATCATAGATGTCATTCTGAAATTTGCACCAGTGAACACTTTCACTCATCACATAGTTTTAGAACACTTAGGAGTGAGGTCTTGGTTAACCACCATAGTTGTAAGATAGTATAAGGTCAGTAGAATAAAAGGCTCAAGTGAGGGTCAATATGTCTTGGATAGTTTAGTAAAGGCACATCGAGTTAGGAAGCTAAAATTAGAAGACTTTGTCTAGTTTAGCGACCAAGTGACTTAAGTTGGGGGATCGAGATCATCCAAGCCTAGTGTTGCATTATGGTGTATATGGTGTTATTTGGTATTAATATATGATATGTGATTATGTGGCTATGTGTGTGCAACTATAAATTAAAGGTGAATATAAATTAAGTGCATAGAGGCCTAAGTGCCATCCGTGTTTAAATTCGGGTTGTAAATAGGTTAAGTTGGTGAGAATATATTATAATAAGGATTATTATTATTTATGTAGGATCTCGAGACGAGGGAAAACTTGCCATAAAGGTCGAGTGAAGCTCCAGTTGCTCCTACCGGTCAGACCAGACCAGCCTTTCTCAAGGCAAGTGATTTAACTTGTCCTTCATATTTACTGCTAATAGTTCATACATTGCTGCAACTATCCTGTGTCATTTGATATATTAAATCAAGCGTATCTTATGCTTATCTTTGAATTATATAAAAATGCCATAAACCCTCGAGTACGTATTGCAAAGTTGTCTTATCATGATAGTATATTAAAGTAATTCGAATGCTAGGATAAAAGAAAGGGTGGTTATAATTCTTGGTTGATTCTCTTGATTAACATGCTGATGATTCCTAAGTATTGATATCTCATCCTGATACTTGAACCCCTATAGAACATTACCTTGAACCCTAAAAGTTAGATACTTATCAAAGTGATTCCTCATTGATTGATACCCCTCTTTCTTATCCTGAAGCTTGACAATTATGATATATCCTGAGTTAAAGATCATTTCTGCATACCTTAACACCCTTAGTATTCATGAAGCTTATCTTCTTGATGATCCAGCACTTGAACCTTGATGAGAAACCATTGCTTTAAGCCCAATTTGGCACTACCCTTTATAATATCCAATAGCCTCACTAAATCCCCTTGTCCAATCTTTGATATATGAAAACCATTCAGTTACTTTAATAGAGTATAGTTTTGTGAATCATGGCCCTGAGATTCAGTACCATATTTCCCGTGTTTCGAGTTGATCTATAATCCCTTGATAAAAAAATGTTTAATGTAAAAGAGATTTTGTTATAAATCGGCATCAGTTTTTGAAATAAATAAAATATGGGTTTTCAGTCCCAAAGGGGGATAAATGTTTTCTTTGAATAGTGGATCTGGACTGAGACGCGAGTCCTTTCCACACTTATATTAGGCTTAAAAGTTGCCTAGGGATTCCCATTAATGTTTTAGAACCCAGCGAGGTTCGGGATAACTTCGCGGCTGATCACCGGCTGTAATCCGTAGCGTCATAAAATAATTTTGATTAAGATATGATTTTTTTATACCAACAAAATGATGCCATCACCCAAAGTTTTATCTCTCATTATCATTGGTCATGTCCTCCCATTGACATTCTTTAATATATATCTCGATTTATGTTTTATATCGTATTGTTTAGCACTTGTTGAGCATTTGGCTCACTCTTTGCTTTACCCTGATATTACAACTAGCAGCTATGGTTAGATTCAAGCAGACTGCCCGTAAGACCTGTGATGCTGATGCCTATGTTCGAGCTCAGGTAGAATAAGTGATAGTAGTTTGTGTGAGGACTCGGTATTTAAAATCAGTTGTAATAGATGGTAGTGTTGGGCTGTTCCAAACCCTAAACTGTAAGATCTTGGATTTGGGTATGTTTATTTATTATTAAATGTTGTAATAGTTATATTTAATTTGCTGTTTAAGTTGGGGTGTGACAGGTTTTGGTATCAGAGCTACGGTTTAGAGTCCCTGGATAGCCCAAATAGGTTAAAGGATATATGTGTAGGTTATAGATAATATGCGAGAGAGTAGGTTAAGTAAGTTTATTATTAATACTCCTCTTATTGGTTTGTCAGCAAATGGCGCATTGCTCGTCATCCTCTGGTTCGGACGACACTATTGCTTTCACCGTGTATGCTGAGTTGAGGCGCGAGTTTGACATGCTTCAGGGAAAGTATGACCGACTGATAGGCCGACTGAAGAACGTGTACCCGGATAGCCAAAACTATGAAGGGAAGCCCAAAAAGCAGATGACTGCGAGACTTGAGACCTTGGTTCAGTACGTCAACACTAAGCTTGAGGAGATGCCAGCGCACCGGGACCGCACCAGCCAGTATGTCATTCAGATGGTGGCGGATGAGCTCCAAAGCATTGTGAAGACACTTCGAGAGGAAAAGACTACCAAGCCCCGTTCAGATGGAGTGGAGCCTTAGTTCTTTCCATTTACCTTTCATGTTGTTGTACTATCAGACTCCGTAGAATTTCCCAGTTGTTTCCATTATTTCCTTTAAATAAGCCTGTTGATCCTAGAATCAGACTTTGTTCTAATCCCCTGTATTGTGACCTTTAAATTTCAATAATCATGCTCTATTGTTCCAATTGCTCTCAACTGTTATTATATGCTTTTATATGCATCATCATATCTGCTTAATTTGAAACCTGACCTCACATATAAATAAGAATGCCATGCGATACCCTCGAATTGTTTTATTATTCATATCTGTTTTGACATAACTCTTATTTCAGGATCATTCCTCCCAAAAAGAAGAACCCAACAACCACATCCACCACAGACCCAAATATTCTTCGACTACTGGAAACTTTGCAACAACAAACCAATGCTATAGCCCAACAACAACTAACTCTTCAACAGTGAATTGAAAACCAAGATAACCGTGTACCACACCAACCACCTGAACCACCAGTACCACCTAGACAAATTATCACTTTCAAGGCTTTTCAGAATGTGAATCCACCTGCATTTCATGATACCACTGATCCAGTAATAGCTAACACATGGATCAAGGAGATGGAAAGGGCTTTTGAGTTGGTACAGTTAGGAGACGATCAGAAGATGCCGTATGCTACTTACTTCTTGAAGGGCGAAGTCATCTATTGGTGGGAATCAGTAAAAGCTATGGAAGCAACTCAACAGGTTTCTTGGGAGAGATTTAAAAAGTTATTTCTGGACAAGTATTACCCTAAGTACATGCAGAATCAGATGGAGCTTAAATTTTTGGAGCTGAAGCAAGGGAACATGATTGTACTGGAGTATGAGAAGAAGTTCACTGAGTTGTCAAGGTTTGTGACAAAGTATACCAGCACCGAGGAGGAAAAAGCGAAGAAATTTCAGCAAGGATTGGAGCCTTGGATCAGAGATAGAGTGGCTATGTTTGAGCTTGAAACTTATGCGGGAGTAGTTCAGAAAGCTGCTCTGATTGAGAATAATGGGATGCAGTCAAGGAAGGAGAGGGATAACAAGAAGAGGAAGGTTCCATTATATGGAGAAAAGTCTGAAGCGGGAAGTTCACAAGATCGGAATGTAAAGAGGATCGGATTCCAGAAAGGCGGAAATTTTCAAAAGAAGGGAAATTTGGGTAAAAGGCAAGAATCAAAGGGGAACAACCAGGCAAGCCAAGGACAAGTTGGAGAAAACAGATTCCAGAGACCCGAATGCAAGCACTGTGGAAGAAGGCACCCCGGAGTGTGTAATAAGTTGAGCATGACATGCTATAGGTGCAATCAGAAGGGACATTTGGTGAATGAGTGCAAGATGCCGAAGCCAGGAGTTACGTGCTACAAGTGTGGGAAAACTGGACACATAGCTAGGGAGTGCAAGGCAACTGGACCAGTCAAAGCTCTGATGAATGTGGCAAACACCAGTGCGAGCGTGCTAGTTGAGGTATTGGCATTACCTCCACCACCTACACCAACCCCGCAAGCAACAGCAAGGACATTTGATCTGAAGATGAAGGATGTTGTTCAGAATTCTGAGGTGATAGCAGGTACACTTTTACTCAATAATGTCAAAGCTAAAGTATTGATTGATTCGGGAGCAACAAGATCTTTCATATCAGAAACTTTTGTAGATAAGCTTCAATGTGATAAAATGATATGAGCGAGGTAGTAAATGTGGTAATTGCGAACCAAGAGAAGATTCTTGTGAATCAATTCTGTCCGAAGTGTGAGATTGATATTTTGGGGTATAAGTTTTCAGCCGACTTGATACTCTTCAAGTTGGGAGAGTTTGATATAATTTTAAGCATGGATTGCTTAGGAGAAAATAACGCTTAGATTAATTGTAAGACCAAGAAAGTGTATTTAAAGGCAAAGAGTGGAGAGAAGGTAGTATTTAAGGAGCAGAGGCAAGAACAACTATTTCTCACAATCGTTCAGGCTAAGAAGCTACTTAGAAAAGGTTGTGAGTCGTTCCTAGCGTATGTAGTGGATTCAAAAAAGGGCAACCCCAACATAGAAGATATCCCTGTAGTTAATGAGTTTCCCAATGTGTTTCCAGACGAACTACCAGGCTTACCACCAGATCGACAAATCGAGTTCGAGATCAATCTTGCTCCAGGCACGGGACCAGTTTCAAAGGCCCCATATAGGATGGCACCAGCAGAAATGAAAGAGTTGGCGAGCCAGCTAAAGGAGTGATACGGCCAAGTACGTCGCCATGGGGAGCACCTGTTCTGTTTGTCAAGAAGAAAGATGGGAGTATGCGACTATTCATAGATTATCGAGAGTTGAATAAGGTAACGATCAAGAACCGCTACCCACTACCAAGAATAGATGACCTTTTTGATCAGCTGAAAGGAGCAAAGTGCTTTTCAAAGATTGACTTGAGATCGGGATACCATCAATTGAAGATCAAAGAAGAAGATATTCCCAAGACAATATTTAGGACCAGATATGGGCATTATGAATTCCTAGTAATGCCGTTTGGATTGACCAACGCCCCAGCCGCATTTATGGATCTGATGAATCGAGTATTTAAGAAGTATTTGGACAAGTTTGTCATGGTATGCATTGATGACATCCTTATTTATTCTAAGTCGGAAGAAGAACATAAACAGCACCTCTGGATAGCATTGGAGATACTTCATCAAGAGAAGTTGTATGCCAAGTTTACCAAATGTGAGTTTTGGTTAAAGGAAGTTCAATTTTTGGGGCATGTCATTGTAAATGAAGGAGTTTAAGTGGATCCGGCAAAGATTGAGGCAATTATGAGTTGGGAGAGGCCAAAGACTCCTACGGAAGTGTGAAGTTTTCTAGGGTTGGCAGGTACTATAAAAGGTTCATCAAGGATTTTTCGAAAGTCACCACGCCATTGACCAAGTTAACCAGAAAGAATCAAAAGTTTGAATGGAGTGCAGAATGTGAGGATAACTTTCAAGAGTTGAAGCAGAGATTGGTAACAGCTCCGGTGTTAGTACTTCCAGATGACCAAGGAAACTTTGTGATATTCAGCGACGCTTCACATAAGGGATTGTGTTGTGTGTTAATGCAACACAGTAAGGTGATCGCGTATGCATCAAGACAGTTGAAACCTCATGAGTTGAAGTACCCGACGCATGACTTGGAACTAGCCGCCATAGTGTTCGCACTTAAGATTTGGAGACATTACCTCTACGGAGAAAAGTGTGAAATCTACATGGATCACAAGAGTTTAAAGTATATTTTCACTCAGAAGGAGCTCAATATGAGGCAGAGGAGATGGCTGGAATTGATCAAGGACTATGACTGTTCGATAAATTACCATCCTGGAAAGACGAATGTTGTGGCCGATGCTCTAAGTAGGAAGGAGAGACTGAATATGATGACAAGATCAAAGGAATTATCTGAAGAAATCAAGAGATTTGAACTGGAACTTTGTGATTGTGGAGAAGTTGAAGAAGTTTGTCGTGCAATGACTTTTCAGCCAACACTAGTGGAAAAGATAAAGAAATGTCAAGAAGAAGTAATGGAGAAAGAGAAGAATCAGTTATCTGGAGAGGAGATTAATACTCAAAGGGATGAGCAAGGAAACTAAGGTTTTCTTCCAGAATATGGATTCCTCATGTACCTGAAATAAAGAATGAGATCCTACACGAAGCCCACAATTCGAAATTTTCAATCCACCCGGGAAGTACCAAGATGTATCGGGACCTAAAGAAAAACTTTTGGTGGCCAAATATGAAGCGAGACGTAGCGGAATGGGTTGCGAAGTGTTATACTTGTCAGAAAGTGAAGACAGAACATCAACGACCAAGCGGATTAATTCAGCCCCTAAAGATTCCAGAATGGAAATGGGAAAATATCGCTATGGACTTTATAGTAGGACTACCGCGAACGAAATCCGGGCATGACGCTATATGGGTTATAGTTGACCGTCTTACAAAGTCAGCGCATTTCCTTCCAATTAACGAGAAATCGTCATTAGACAAATTGGTTCATCTGTATGTGCGCGAAATCGTACTAAGGCATGAAGTACCTGTATCAATAGTTTCAGACAGAGATCCCCGATTTAACTCGAGATTTTGGAAGCAATTTCAAGAATGTCTTGGCACGAAATTGAATATGAGCACGGCGTACCACCCGCAGACTGATGGACAAAGCGAAAGGATAATTCAAACAATCGAAGACATGTTGCACAGTTGTGCAATCGATTTTGCAGGAAGTTGGGATGACCACTTGCCGTTGATTGAATTCTCTTACAACAATAGCTATCATTCCAGTATCGGCATGCCACCATACGAAGCTTTGTACGGACAAAAATGTAGATCACCAACAAGTTGGGATGAAGTAGGAGAAGGAAGGATTCTCAGCTCGGAATTGGTACAACAATTGCATGACTCAGTCAAGTTAATTCAGAAAAGGCTACTTGCTGCTCAAGATAGACAGAGGAAGTATGCGGATCCGGCACGTAAGGATGTTCAATTCCAAATTGGCGAAGCTGTTTTGTTGAAGGTGTCACCTAGAAAAGGGTTATCTAGATTTGGCAAGAAAGGGAAGTTAGCACCTAGATACATAGGTCCTTTTGAAATTTTAAGTCAAGTAGGGAAGGTGGCCTACGAGTTGGCCTTACCACCTCAGTATCAGCACGTGCATAATGGGTTCCATGTGTCATTGCTTAAGTAGTACAATACTGACGCTAGCCATGTAATAGAATATGAACCAGTAGAAATTCGGGCAGACCTGTCATTTGTCAAGCAACCGGTCAAAATACTCGACTGGCAAGAGAAGAGTCTTAGAAATAAGTCAGTAAAGTTAGTAAAAGTACTTTGGAGGGACCCTAAGGTCGAAGAATCGACTTGGGAGTTAGAGTCTGATATGCGTTCCCGGTATCCTCATCTGTTCTCTTAGATTCTGGGGACAAAATCCCATAAGGGGGAGAGGATGTTACAACCGGCATTTCTGTGTAATATTAATTGTAAATTTAGTACAACTTTAAAAGCCGAATGTCAATATATGCAACTATTGTATGCTTGTGTGAATGAGAACTCTGCGTCTTAAATTCGTTATGTGGTATATGAATTTTCAAAGCAAAAGTTTATTTATTTCTTTCATTTTTGATTTATAAGGAATATTTTAAACCTTGAATAAATTTCTCTTTAAAGGTTATTTTGTTCACAAATTTCAAAAGTAGTTTTATAAAATTTCTAAAAATCCAAATTATTTTATGGTATAAATTTTATAATTTTTGAACTTGTGTTTTATTTTACAAAAATAAATCTTTATAAATGTTAATTGTTATAATTAGCAAATTACATAGTTGTCCTTGCATGCAAATCCTTTCTATTCAATCCAAAAGGGCTAAAGAGACAATTACCACCCCACTAACTCTTATTTTTCTAGCCAAATTCCTCCTTTACCCTTGCATGCAAAATGATGCAAGTATAAGTGGAAGGGTAGTCATGTCAATTCCTATTCCCACTCACATTTGTCAAAACAAAAACCATAAAACAAGTAAAAGACATGATCATTTCACACATCACCCACACCACACTCTTTCTTCTCTCCCTCCTCTCTCTCACTCTCGGCTCCTACCACCTCACTCTCGGCTTTTCAGCCGAAACCACCCCCTCCCCATTTTCTTTCTTTCTCAATCAAGTTCCCACCTCCTACACAAGTAAATGTTACTTCCCATACCATGATCACATATATTTCAAAGAGTTTTGAGTAGAAAGTTTAAGTTTTAAGGTTGCATGTTAAGGTTTTAGTTGAAACTCAAAGTACAACCTTGATTCTTGTGAGTTTAAGGTTGTTTTTGAGAGGACTACAAGGAATGGTGAAGTGCCAAGTCTTGAGAAGGAAACTCTTGATGTTAAATGGCCATTCCCTTCCTTTTCATTCGGCCATGACCATAGGGGAGCCGAATGAATGGTTCTTGAGACCATTCTTGTTGCTTTGTTCAATTTTTGCATGTTTATGTGATAATGGCTTGAATTTTGTAGTGAAAATTTGATGAAACTCCTTGCATGCTAAGTGATCATCTAGATATAGCTCATGCTAGGCTTGCATGTAAATTTCTTGGCAAAACATATTTAGAAAACATGTTGTTTGGCTTGCAAAACTCGAAGACATGCATGCATATGGATTTCACTTAGAATGTTATAAGATTTTGATCATTTGGAAAGATTTTATTAGTAAGCTTTAATTTCAGTAGGAATAATGTGTTAATATTGATTAATTCTTCTTGATGCATGGTAATAAGTCATGTATATCTTTTATAAAATACATAACTTGTTGTTTCAAAAACTTGATGATTTGTAAGTTTGGGAGATGCCCTTAGGTCAGGAGAGTCTTTTGTAAGAGTTTTGAAGGAAAACCTATAGTTTAAGGGTGTCAAATGCACTCAAGAAATCATAGATGTCATTCTGAAATTTGCACCAGTGAACACTTTCACTCATCACATAGTTTTAGAACACTTAGGAGTGAGGTCTTGGTTAACCACCATAGTTGTAAGATAGTATAAGGTCAGTATAATAAAAGGCTCAAGTGAGGGTCAATAGGTCTTGGATAGTTTAGTAAAGGCACATCGAGTTAGGAAGCCAAAATTAGAAGACTTTGTCTAGTTTAGCGACCAAGTGACTAAAGTTGGGGGATCGAGATCATCCAAGCCTAGTGTTGCATTATGGTGTATATGGTGTTATTTGATATTAATATATGATATGTGATTATGTGGCTATGTGTGTGCAACTATAAATTAAAGGTGAATATAAATTAAGTGCATATAGGCCTAAGTGCCATCCGTGTTTAAATTCGGGTTGTAAATAGGTTAAGTTGGTGAGAATATATTATAATAAGGATTATTATTATTTATGTAGGATCTCGAGATGAGGGAAAACTTGCCATAAAGGTCGAGTGAAGCTCCAGTTGCTCCTACCAGTCAGACGAGACCAGCCTTTCTCATGGCAAGTGATTTAACTTGTCCTTCATATTTACTGCTAATAGTTCATACATTGCTACAACTATCCTGTGTCATTTGATATATTAAATCAAGCGTATCTTATGTTTATCTTTGAATTATATAAAAATGCCATGAACCCTCGAGTACGTATTGCAAAGTTGTCTTATCATGATAGTATATTAAAGTAATTAGAATGCCAGGATAAAAGAAAGGGTAATTATAACTCTTGGTTGATTCTCTTGATTAACATGCTGATGATTCCTAAGTATTGATATCTCATCCTGATACTTATCAAAGTGATTCCTCATTGATTGATACCCCTCTTTCTTATCCTGAAGCTTGACAATTATGATATATCCTGAGTTAAAGATCATTTCTGCATACCTTAACACCCTTAGTATTCATGAAGCTTATCTTCTTGATGATCCAGGACTTGAACCTTGATGAGAAACCATTGCTTTAAGCCCAATTTGGCATTACCCTTTATAATATCCAATAGCCTCACTAAATCCCCTTGTCCAATCTTTGATATATGAAAACCATTCAGTTACTTTAATAGTGTATAATTTTGTGAATCATGGCCCTGAGATTCAGTACCATATTTCCCGTATTTCGAGTTGATCTATAATCCCTTGATAAAAAAATGTTTACTGTAAAAGAGATTTTGTTATAAATCGGCATCAGTTTTTGAAATAAATAAAATGTGGGTTTTCAGTCCCAAAGGGGGATAAATATTTTCTTTGAATAGTGGATCTGGACTGAGACGCGAGTCCTTTCCACACTTATATTAGGCTTAAAAGTTGCCTAGGGATTCCCATTAATGTTTTAGAACCCAGCGAGGTTCGGGATTACTTCGCGGCTGATCACCGACTGTAATCCATAGCGTCATAAAATAATTTTGATTAAGATATGATTTTTTTTATACCAACAAAATGATGCCATCACCCAAAGTTTTATCTCTCATTATCATTGGTCATGTCCTCCCATTGACATTCTTTAATATATATCTCGATTTATGTTTTGTATCGTATTGTTTAGCACTTGTTAAGCATTTGGGTCACTCCTTGCTTTACCCTGATATTACAGCTAGCAGCTATGGTTAGATTCAAGCAGACTGCCCGTAAGACCTGTGATGCTGATGCCTATGTTCGAGTTCAGGTAGAATAAGTGATAGTAGTTTGTGTGAGGACTCGGTATTTAAAATCAGTTATAATAGATGGTAGTGTTGGGCTGTTCCAAACCCTAAACTGTAAGATCTTGGATTTGGGTATGTTTATTTATTATTAAATTTTGTAATAGTTATATTTAATTTGCTGTTTAAGTTGGGGTGTGACATGCAGGAATCAAGTGTGCATATTCAATCTTGCTTCAGTGAATATCAGATTTACTCTTCATCCTGGACTGCTTCTTTAACTTGATTAATGTCAGAGTTAATTCCACTTCCTCGGCTCAGAATGCTTTAAAAAAATCTTCCTTCTTCTTCTTTCCAACATCTTTGACATTAGACTTTGAAATCTTTGACTTCTCTCCTATCTTCTCTTTTTCTTTAAGCTTCAAGTCAACAGTTACTGTAACTTGTGATCTGAGATCTTCTGTGTTAGGAATATGTGTGTACTTGATGATAAACCAAACAAAATACCTTAGTAGATTTGACTTAGTGAATTTTGTAGCACCCAACGGATGATCAATTATAATCCCGACGGATGATTCAATATAATCCCGACGGATGACAAATTGATATCCATCGGGTGAGTAGCTTATGTAACAATAAGTAATATAGCATATTTCAGCAAACAACTTTGTATAGATTCTGTAGTAGCTTATGAATCATGTAGACTGCTAGTAGATATGCAGAATAGGTTGATTAAATGTAAATATAAGATGTCTTGTAATTATTCACAAATGAAATAGAGTCAAATGATAAATGGCTACCCGACAGATGATCAACAAAGCTATCCAACGGATGATCAACAAGGCTACCCGATGGATAACAAGCATATACCCGACAGATGATCAATTCAAATATCTGTTGATAATGACAATACAATCACATGCGTCGAATATTTGCAAAAGGAATGTGGCAGCCTGTTTAGCAGGGTTTTGAGAACAAATAAGCATTACCATTTCCATGCAAGTTATGAAGATTTTCAAAGATGCTGGAATAGAGTAGTGAAGCAGCATGAAGTTAGACTTGATAGGTTTTGTTTTATTATCTTATCTTATTCTATGTAAACTTGGTGATATATAAACCAAGTGTAGCAAGTAGAACAACAACAACAATAGACTAAGCAAAAATACATTTTTCAGAGAAACATTTGTAAGCTATATCCTGTAGCATTTCTCTGCAAGTTTAGTTGTTCACTTGTAAAGCAGCTGTGAGCTATTCAAGCTTCACAGGGTTCTCTTAATACATACATATATATATATATATATATATATATATATATATATCTGGTGGATACATTCAAATCCACCAGAAAGTTTTAAAGACTTGAGTTTCTATTACTTTATGTTTGATTAACTTAACTCTGTATTCCGCACTTTGCAAATCAAACAGTGAGATATAAATTGAGTTAGAGCCATTTTTCATAAATATCAAAAAGAAGCCAGAATTACATTCAACCCCCCTTCTGTAATTCTTGTTGTATTATTAGGGAATAACAATTTGTATCAGAGCAAGCTCTTGAAGTACAAAGAGTTTAAATATCACAACAAAACAACAAGATGAACAAGAAGGATGTTGGAGTCAAGATTGCATTTTTGGATAAAGACAATTATCAC
Organism: Apium graveolens; assembly: GCF_009905375.1. Classification (NCBI taxonomy): domain Eukaryota; kingdom Viridiplantae; phylum Streptophyta; class Magnoliopsida; order Apiales; family Apiaceae; genus Apium; species Apium graveolens. The sequence continues at coordinate 265,588,652 of NC_133650.1, read as the reverse complement.
CAGTGGAAGGTGAATATGCACCTACATCTTCTTTCTCAAGATGAGCCCTATGTGGATTGCATAAAGAGAGGTCCTCATGTGCCAGTGAGAGCTGCAACAGGCAATGAACCATTTGTTCCCAAGCCTAGGCATGAATGGTCAGATCCTGATATTGAGCAAGTCAGGAAAGACAAGAAGGCCATGAATATATTATTTAATGGAGTTGATGGTGATATGTTTGATAACATCATTAACTGCAAAATAGCCAAGGAGGTTTGGGATACAATTCAGATTATCAGAGATGGTACTGAGCAAGTAAGGGAGAATAAAATGCAGCTGCTAATTCAGCAATATGAGCACTTTCATTGTGAAGATAGTGAGTCTCTCACTGACATTTTCAGTAGATTTCAAAAACTGCTAAATGCTCCGAAGTTTCATGGAAGAGTCTATCAGACAAAAGACTCGAATCTCAAGTTCCTTAGATCTCTTCCAAAGGAATGGAAACCAATGACAGTCTCATTGAGAAACTCTCAAGATTACAAGGAGTTTACTCTGGAGAGACTGTATGGCATCCTGAAAACTTATGAGCTTGAAATAGAGCAAGATGAGAGGATGGAGAAAGGAAGAAAGAAAGGAGGGTCCATAGCACTGGTTGTTGTGTTAGAGAAAGAGAGAGAGGTGAAGGTAGAAGATGTTGAGTCTACTACAAAGGTCTGTGAAAATTAGGGCAAGGGGCTGGTAGCTGAAAAGGAAGATACTTTGAGCCAAGATGACATGGATGGTATTGATGAACATCTTGCATTCCTTTCTAGAAGATTTGCCAAGCTCAAGTTCAAGAAGAACTTTGGAGCAGCTAAGAAAAATGGAAACATGGTGGATAAATCAAAATTTAAATGTTTCAAATGTGGCTTGGCAGGGCATTTTGCCAGTGAATGTAGAAAGTCAGATTCCAGCAAGAAGAAGTTTGAGCCTGTGGATTATAAACAGAAGTATTTTGAGTTTCTCAAACAAAAGGAAATGGATTTTATTACACAAGAAAATGACTGAGCAACAGATGGTCTGGATGAAGATGAAGATGTCAGCTATGTCAATCTAGCCCTAATGGCCAAGTCTGATGAAACAGAAACAAGTTCTTCAAGTAATCACGTAATCACGACTAACATAGTACATTTATCTAAAGCTGAGTTTACTGATGCAATAAATGACATGTCTACAGAATTAAATCATTTGTGTGTTACACTGAAGCCCCTCACTAAAGAAAATGCTAAAATCAAAGAAAATAATCTGTTTTTAAGTGAGAGGAATAATGTGCTAGAGTTTCAGTTTATTGAATTTGAAAAATTGAGAATAGAATGTAAGATTGCTAAGGATGAATTAACCGAGTCCTTGAAGAAAGAAGAGATTTTGAAGAAGCAACTTGAACGAGAACAGGAGGTGATTAAGGCATGGAAATCATCCTGAGATGTCCATGCTCAAATCACCAAAGTTCAAGGAATTGAGTCCTTTTATGATGCATCCTGGAAGAAGAGTAAAGAGAAGCTAAAATCCAATTTGGTTGAAGGATTTCTAATAAATATGGACTCGACGGATGATGAGAGTCATCCGTCGGATAATCAATTGGATTATCCGTCGAGTGACATAAATCCTCATCCGTCGGCTGTGAGCAAACCTGTGAGTAAAGCCAAACTTGCCAAGCTAAATAAAAAATATGGATCAGTTTCCAAAAATTTTGTTTCAGGAGAATCAAGTCAAGTTAAGAAGGAGAAGAAATGCAATGTTGGTCATATGTCTATCAAGCAATTAAATGACAGATTAGAAAAGATTGAGGTTAAAACAGAAACTAAAAAGAAAAATAATAGAAATGGGAAAGTAGGGATTAACAAACATAACAACTACACACCTGATAATTATGCTCCCAAAAAAATTTATGTTAAGTGTGGTAGTGTTAATCATTTGTCTGTTAATTACAAACTTGCCATGCCTACTCCTATATATGTACCATCTTCTTTTCCCAACATGAATGCCATGCCTTCCATGCCTATGAATGCTATGTCTGCACAGAATATGAATGCACAATTTGCTAATATGCCATTTGCACCTAATCCTTATTATGCTGCATTTAATATGCCTCAAATGCCATTTAGCATGCCTTACTGGAATAACATGTTTGCAAATGGCATGCCTTTTCCTGTTAATGAAAATGTGCATGATAATTCTGTTTTAATGACTGGTTTCAAAGGTCCAACTCAGATGACTAAAGATGAATCTGATATCCCTAAGTCAAATGAGATCAAACCTAAGAAACAAAAGAAGAAAGGTAACAAGGAAGGACCAAAGGAAACTTGGGTACTAAAATCAACTTGATTTGGTTTTGATGTGTTCAGGGAAATAGGAAAAATCTGTGGTACTTGGATAGTGGTTGTTCAAGACACATGACTGGAGATTCTACCCTGCTCACAGAGTTCAAGGAGAGAGCTGGCCCAAGTATTACTTTTTGAGATAACAGCAAGGGTTATACTGTGGGATATGGATTGATTTCAAAAGACAATGTCATCATTGAGGAGGTTGCCTTAGTGGATGGTCTCAAGCACAATTTGTTGAGTATCAGCCAGCTTTGTGACAAAGGCAATTCAGTAACTTTCAATTCAAAAGCCTGTGTTGTGACAAACAAAAGGAGCAACAAAGTGGTTCTCACTGGAGTGAGAAAAGGAAATGTGTACCTAGCTGACTTCAACTCATCAATGCAGAATCTGTCACTTGTCTTCTCAGTAAAGCAAGTCAAGATGAAAGTTGAACGTGGCACAAGAAGTTGTCCCATCTAAACTTCAAGACCATGAATGAGCTTGTCAAGAAAGAACTGGTTAGAGGTATTCCTCAAGTGGAGTTTACTAAGGATGGACTGTGTGATGCCTGCCAGAAAGGAAAGCAGATTAAAGCATCATTCTGGAAGAAGCTTGATTCAACAATTGAAGAACCTCTGCAATTGCTATACATGGATTTGTTTGGACCAGTCAATGTGTTGTCCATCTCAAGGAAAAGATTTTGCCTAGTAATTGTAGATGATTTCTCAAAGTTCTCTTGGACATATTTCCTAAAGTCTAAAGATGAGGCTAGTGAAATCATCATCAATCACATAAGGCAAGTCAACAATCATCCAAATTTCAAAGTGAGAAGAATCAGGAGTGACAATGGAACTGAGTTCAAGAATTCTGTTATGAGAGCATTTTGTGAAGAGAATGGGATTATGCATGATTTTCAGCTGTAAGAACTCCACAACAAAATGAAGTAGTAGAAAGAAAGAACATATCACTTATTGAAGATGCAAGGACAATGCTTGAAGAATCAAAGTTACCAACATACTTCTGGGCTGAAGCTGTAAATACTGCATGCTACACTCAGAATATTTCTTTGGTTAATCAAGCAAAATGTATGACACCCTACCAATTGTTCAAGAACAAGAAGCCAACTCTAAATTTTCTTCATGTCTTTGGCTGTAAATGTTATATCTTGAGAAATCAAACTGATCAAAATGGAAAGTTCGTTGCTAAAGCAGATGAAGGAATCTTTGTTGGATATATTGTTGGTAAAGCATATAGAGTCTACAATCTAAGAACCAACACTGTTATGGAATCAATACATATTGTGTTTGATGATAAGAAGATTGAAGGACTGCAAGATGGAGATTGCCATGAGAGCCTCAAATTTGATAATGTGGAGATGATTAGTGATGACAGTGATGATGAAAGTGAGCAAGAAACAATGACAAAGGATAATGCAGAAAAACCTACTACCAATAAAGCACAAAATTTTACATCTGTCGAGTTATAAAATGCTTCATCCGTCAGGAGACAATCTGCTTTATCCGTCGGGAGACAATCAGCTTCATCCGTCGGAACTCAAAATGCACCATCCGTTGGGTCATCAAAAGAAGCTGAAAGTCAGAATAGATCACTTACAGAAAGTTCCCCTTTCTCAAATCAAATATCTATAAACTCAGGGGGAGTTTCTAATAATCAAAACTCAGCCACACATCAAGATAACAATGAGGCCTTTTCGTCTAGAGCTAATCTACCTTAACAAAGAAAATGGACAAAAGATCACCCCTTTGAGCTCATCATTGGTGATGTATCTTCTAGAGTTCAAACAAGAAGAGAAACTTAAGAAGAATGTTTATATAGAAGCTTCCTATCTAAGGAAGAACCAAAGAAGGTAGGAGAAGCTTTGTTGGATCTTGATTGGATTTTAGCTATGCGGGAGGAGCTAAACCAATTTGAAAGGAATAAAGTATGGAAGCTGGTAACCAAGCCTAAAGGAAATAATCCAATTGACACCAAATGGGTATTCAGTATCAAGATGGATGAAAATGGCATAGTGGTCAGGAACAAAGCTAGATTGGTTGCTAAGGGCTATTTCCAATAAGAAGGAATAGATTTTGATGAAACTTTTGCTCATGTTGCAAGACTTGAAGCCATCAGAATTTTCTTAGCCTATGCAGCCCATGCCAATTTCAAGGTCTATCAAATGGATGTCAAAAGTGCCTTTCTAAATGGAGAATTGGAGGAGAAAGTCTATATTAGTCAGCCTTCTGGTTTTGAAGATCCGAATTTCCCAAATCATGTCTACTATCTTTTGAAAGCACTCTATGGACTGAAGCAAGCACCTAGAGCCTGGTATGACACTTTATCAAAGGTCGTTTTGGAAAATCACTTCACAAGAGGTACTGTGGATAAAACTTTATTCCTTAAAAATGTTAATGGCTCTAGTATACTTGTTCAAATTTATGTAGATGATATTATATTTGGCTCTACAGATGAAAAACTTTGCAAAAAGTTTGCTAAATTGATGTAAAGTAAGTATGAAATGAGCATGATGGGAGAACTAACTTACTTTCTTGGTTTACAAGTTAAGCAAGTTAGTGATGGAATATTCATTAGTCAAACTAAATACATTCATGATCTTTTAAAGAAGTTTGATCTAATGGATTGCACATCTGCAAAAACTCCCATGGCCACTGCAACTAAGCTTGAATTAAACACTACTGAAAAGTCTGTGGGTATTTCAAGTTATAGGGGCATGGTTGGTTCACTTCTGTACTTAATAGCTAGTAGGCCAGATATAATGTTTTCTACTTGTGTTTGTGCTAGATTTCAGGCTGATCCTATAGAATCTCACTTGGTAGCTATTAAGAGAATTTTCAGATTTCTTAAGGGAACTCCAAAACTTGGCATTTGGTACCCTAGAGATTCTGGTTTTGATCTAACTGGTTATTCAGATGCAGATTATGCAGGGTGTAAAATAGACAGAAAAAGTACAACAAGAACCTGTCAATTTCTAGGAAACAAGCTTGTGTCCTGGTTCAGTTAAAAGCAAAATTCAGTTTCTACTTCTACAGCTGAAGCTGAATATATTGCTACTGGTAGTTGCTGTGCACAGATTTTGTGGATGAAAAACTAATTGTTGGACTATGGTCTACAAGTGGAGATGATTCCTATTTTCTGTGATAACACAAGTGCAATTGCCATCACTGAAAATCTAGTACAACATTCAAGAACAAAGCACATAGACATCAAGTACCACTTCATAAGAGAACATGTGATGAATGGTACTGTGGAACTGCATTTTGTTCCAAGTGAAAAGCAGCTTGCAGATATATTTACCAAGCCACTTGATGAATCCATCTTTTCAAGGTTGTAAGTGAGTTAGGTATGCTTAATTATTCTTGAATCATTTCTCATGTTTTGCAAGTTGAAATGCAGCCATAAATTTAATTGATTTTTCTGTTTTGGATGAAATTTTGGCTAAGTCAAAATTTACATCCCGATGGATGATCATTATCCATCGAGTTTGATCAGCCGTCGGAATACAATTTGTCAATAAAATCAATTATTTTTCTGAAATATTTTGTAACTCGACGGATAACTGATTTATCCTCATATGTCGAATTGTTTCAATCCTAGCCGTTTATTCCCTGAACATTATCCATCGAGTATACTTACAGTTTGTAAGCATGACACGACGGATAAGTGACATAATTTTTACAGTTTATTTATTTTTAAACGGCTATTTTGGGCAATTTTTATTGGTTACTTTATTTTACTTTATTATTTTTGACAGTTATTTTCTGAGATAGTATAAAAGCAAATTCACTTTTATTCATTTCTTTTATCATTCTCAAGTTTCAATTGCTCTAATTTCTTTCTTCTCAAAAGCAAACTCTCTCTCTGCAAATTCCAAACCTCTAACAATGGCACCTGTAGTGAAAATCATGTCTCAAACCGGTTATATCTATGAGAAAAACAACTTCTCAGTCTTGGTGAACAAGGAGATTCAATAGTCTGGTGACTATCACAAAATGATGGATTTTGTGAAGAACTGCAAACTCAACTATGCCATGCTGGAATCACCCACCATTTACTGTGAGGTTGTTGAAAATATATGGACAACTGCAGTGTACAACTCGATAGACAAGACCATCACATTCACTCTGAAAGGTAAGCAGTTTTGCATAAATAGTGATATTGTTAAAGCCTGCTTCAAGATTCCTGATAATACTGTAACTGCTCCACACACAAACACTGACATTGTTAATATGCTTAATTCCATGGGCTATGCACTCACTACTTCTAAATTAAGTGAAATTAGGAGGTTGGGTCTTAGGAAAGAATGGAGTTACGTGTGTGATGTAGTATCTAAGGTGTTTTCTGGTAAAATTAGTAACTTTGACTCTATAAACATCTCTATGCTTAGCATGCTTTACATGCTAGTTACTGATAAGTATTTCAATTTCAGTGACTTGGTTTTGTTTGAGTTAGGCTTTAAGTTGGGAGAGATCAATAAGAGAGGTAAAAGTGTCTATTATGCTAGATTCTTTATGATGCTTGCTAACCATCTTATTGAAGATATTGTAATTGAGAACCCAACCAACAAGTTAAATTTTTGGGTTCAAGAAAGAAGGATAATTGCAGATTTAAACAGAGCAAACCATCACAAGGAGGTTCCCTTATACTACTTTCCATTAATGGAGGGACCTCAGGTAAGTGAGGTAATTTCTTCTGTCTCTACTCTTCCAAACTCACAAATTTCTTTACTTTCTAGTGTAGCTATGACAACTGTGTCAATGACCCAATAGTTGCCTACCCAAGCTACCAAACCAACAAAAGTTCCTAAATCCAAAGCTAAGAAAGCCCCCTCTGATTTCTTCCAAAAGAAATCAGTTGTAAAATCCACTAATCCTAAAGAGGGGAGTATGAAGGTGGGAAAGAAAGGTGAGGGACAGGGTGAAAATCAAAGAAGCCCTAAGAATAAGGATGGAGAGGTGAGAGTTTCCCAGCCTAGCCACGCTACAGTTTCTCAACAAACTGCATTGCTTAATAAGGATATTAGCTCATTTCTGGTTTCATCCTCCTAAAATAATGTTACCATTGAAACAAGCTCTCATCCAAGAGCACATGCCAAAAGGGTAAGGGACACAAGCTCACCCCAAACTTATACTAGAAAGAAGAAACCAAAAACCCTTGGGGATGCACAGTTCACACACTGTGCAAACTGGTGCACAAGACTCAGTCACTGCACCTTCTCAAAGTCAGGTTGATGTGGCTCCAATAAATGTGGAGTCACAACCAAAATCTCTTATAATTGAAGCACCTGATACACCAAACTCTCCCACACACTCATTGGATGTTGACATGATTAACACATCACTTCCAAATTCTCCATCTTTAACTCTCTTGGAGAAGCCAAAAATCCATGCAAGTGAGCCAATAAATCTTTTAAACACATCACTTCCAAATTCTCCATCTTTAACTCTCTTGGAGAAGCCAAAAATCCATGCAAGTGAGCATCACCTTCTACATGATTTGTTAGCTCACTTGCCATTTCTTTCTGAGACTGTTGAGACATCTGTGCCAAAATTTTCATCAATCTGCACAGAGTCCACAATAGTCTCCACTCCAAACTCAATTATTTCTTCTATCCCGATGGATATCTATCATCCATCGAGTAGTGATTGTATCCCGACGGATAAGCTTAACAGCAGTCATCTGTCAGATAGTCAAACTGCTAACCCGATGGATATTCCTCATCCGTCGGGTGTCTCTGCACAGCTTCAAGTTTTACCTATTCTTATAAGTACAGAAGACTTAGTAGTAGTGCAATCACTCCTAGGACTGAGGGAAGGGAGTGATTTGAGTGAGAGTCTGGGTTGATCCCAGGAAAAAGGAGAGGAAAAGAGTGATCTAATACAGTCCATTTCTTCAGGACTAGCAAAAGTGAGTGAGAGGAGTCCCACCTTAGATGGTGAAGGTGAGGGTGTGAGGGTGGGGAGCCAAGGTGATACCTTGATGCAAGAAAAGAGAGATAATGAGAGAAATGCAGGTACAGGAGATATAAGGGTGGATGTCTTTGCAAGTGAGTTAATGAATGTCTAAGATGCAAACAGGGAGGGACTATTTTAGCAAAGTCAAGTTGTTATAGATTCTACCTCCTTGGATGCTGAGACATTTACTCATCCTGTTCCAGCATATCAACTTCTAGATAGACAGGGCAATGACAATGCAGAAAGGATGCTTAATTTGGTGCACACCACACAGCTCTGCCCTCTACCGCTGGTGATATTGACTATGAGACTGGTGGTTCAGAAGATTTCTTTGGTGGTGAGGATGCGGAAAGTGAAGAAGGGCCATTGGACATAAGGGGAGAAGTAGGCCCTAGTTCCAGATCAGGCATGTCATCATGGGCCTTCTCAAAGAAATGTGATGAACACCATTTCAAGACAACACTCATCCAACTTATCAGTCAAACACACTCTGCTCTTCAATCAACAACAAATGCCAGCAACAATAAGCTTCTGCAAGCACATCTTGCTTCTCTTCAATTGCAAAAAATCCAAGGTTTTTAACATACTCAGGATGTCACCTCTATCAAAGGTGAAATTGATCAAATGAAAAGGGACATTTCTGACAGGTTGGATTTTAAACTTCCAGAAGCTACAATACTTGACATTTGGAGACAACTCATGAAGAATTCTGATCTTGCCACAAAGATAAATTCCTTGGATACCAGAATGACAACAATGGAAGCTCTCTAACAACAATTCATCTACACCAAGCAGAATAAACAGACTTGCTTCAAAGGCTAGTGGCAGCACAAACCTCCTCTTCTACTCAACTTGCTGATAACAAAAAGGGGGAGAAAGAAACCTCTTCTAAGGGGGAGAAAGAAAGCTCAATTGTCTTATTCAGTCAAGGGGAATCAAGAAGTGAGGGGGAGCAAAAAGTGCTCAATATTCAAGTAAGTAAAGCAATTGTGCCAACAATTGTTTTCACAAAGCCACCTGCTAAAGATAGCATAGATCTAATCAAAGAAGCAGCAGCCAATTTGAGAGCAGCTGAGAAAAGGCAATTGAGTCCAATCCATTGGAAGAAAATTGATGAGAACATCCAGAAGATATTTGGCCCAACATAGAAGCAAGACAAAGTTTTCAATCATCACTCTAAAGTCATGAAAATCTTTGTGAATGATATAAGTATGAACTATCTGGAAAGGGGTCAAACTTCCTATGTTAAATCTCCAAAGAAAGATCTCATCATGAAGGCCAAATGGAACTATCCTAAGGTTTCAGACAAGAATCCTATGGATACAGTATTTAAGACACCAAAGCCATATGAAAAGAAACTGTTGTCAAGATCTATTATATTCTATAATGATCCAGCTGATTTAGCATTGAAAAGAAGAATCGCCAAAATTTACAGAAATGGTAAGGAGATTTGTGTGGTGGTTGGACACCCACTGTTTGTGGAAGCTAAAAAGGAAGAAAAAGAAAGAATCAAGCTAGAAAAGAAGCAAGTTGCTTTGAATGCTAAGAAGCAAAAGCAAAAGAAAGAACAAGTTGCTATCTTGGCCAAACTTCAAGCTGTAAAAAGCACAACATAATCTCTTGTACAACCAACTGTAATCACTGAACCTAAGGATCTGAAAATACAAGAAGAATCACAACAGAAAAGAAGATTTAGATACAAACTTCATTCCAAGAGGAAAGTGAACTTTAATGATGAGGAATTGGAAGACCAATTCCCAAAAAGCCTACAACTACAATTCAAACATCAAAACCCTCAGTGGTATTAGAAGAATTCAAAGTGGTTGATCCAACAAGAAATATTCATGGTGAACCAATTATTCCCAAGGATGAGCTAGTAGACTGGGATAGTTTACCAATTCCTGAGCTAAATTTGCCCATCTTCAAGATAAAGAAGACAAAGACTAGAGCTAGCAAGAAAGTGAAGCCTGTATCTCTCAAATCCAAAGCTCTAACCAAATCCCAACCCACAGTCAACAAGAGGGATCTTATGTACATTTGTGATATCAAGGAATTTTCAGACTTGAATCTCTACTTGGATGAACTGGAAGAAGTAAGAGGAATTGATGTTTACAGACATCTTCCTGAAAGACTGGTGTTTAGATACAAGGGAGGGAAAGAGATGATATGGCCTCTTCACAGGATTCTCCAAGATAGCCAATCTGTTCTGATTAAAGTCTACTCATCCTTCAAAAATAACTTTGGATACAATGTAACTGCAAGAAGAACAGTTCTAAAGAGGATTAAGGAACTAAGGAGTAATAGAGCCAAAGATGCACTTCCAAAAACTCTATCTATTCCCTTTACAGGAAAGAGAGTGCATCTAAGGCCCTATTGGCTGATGGAGTTTATAGATGGTAAAGGTGTTAGAAGAATCTTCAGATTGGAGGACCAATTGAGTATCTCAAGCAATGAGACTCTTTTGGAAATGCAGGAAATGCTAAATCTCTCAGAAGCTGATGAACTTGAATTCCACAGACAACTTCAGAATCAAATTGAAGAAAACAACCAAAGGCTTGGGAAAAAATCCAGACAATCAAGGAAATAGATCCATCTGCTCAGACTAGAGGAGCATCTTGATAACAATTGTGAGCAATTTATTTGTGTACTTTGCATTGTTCAACTTTCAGCAATTTTGTAGCACTTATCAGTTTTATCTACTATTTTTCAATCTGTATCTTTAGGATGTTTTGTTATCATCAAGTTTCTCTTAACTTATGGCTACAATTCCAGTAGACATAAATTGGGGGAGATTGTTAGGAATATGTGTGTACTTGATGATAAACCAAACAAAACACCTTAGTAGATTTAACTTAGTAAATTTTGTAGCACCCGACAGATGATCAATTATAGTCCCGACGGACGATTCAATATTGTCCCGGTGGATGATTAATTGATATCCATCGGGTGAGTAGCTTATGTAACAATAAGTAATATAGCACATTTCTGTAAACAACTTTGTATAGATTCTGTAGTAGCTTATGAATCATGTAGACTGCTAGTAGATGTCCAGAATAGGTTGATTAAATATAAATATAAGATGTCTTGTAATTCTGTACAATTGAAATAGAGTCAAGTGATAAATGGCTACCCGACGGATGATCAACAAAGCTACCCGATGGATGATCAACAAGGCTACCCGACGGATAACAAGCATATACCCGACGGATGATCAATTCAAATATCTGTTGACAATGATGACACAGTCACATGCATCGAATGTTTGCAAAAGGAATGTGGCAGCCTGTTTAGCATGGTTTTGAGAACAAAGAAGCATTACCATTTCCATGCAAGTTATGAAGATTTTCAAAGATGCTGGAATAGAGTAGTGAAGCAGCATGGAGTTAGAATTGATAGGTTTTATTTTATTATCTTGTCTTATTCTATATAAACTTGGTGATATATAAACCAAGTGTAGCAAGTAGAACAAAAACAACAATAGACTAAGCAAAAATACATTTTTCAGAGAAACATTTGTAAGCTGTATCCTATAGCATTTCTCTGCAAGTTTAGTTATTCACTTGTAAAGCAGCTGTGAGCTATTCAAGCTTCACAGGGTTTTCTTAATATATATATATATATATCTGGTGGATACATTCAAATCCACCAGAAAGTTTTAAAGACTTGAGTTTTTATTACTTTATATTTGATTAACTTAACTATGTATTCCGCACTTTGCAAATCAAACAGTGAGATATAAATTGAGTTAGAGCCATTTTTCATAAATCTCAAAAAGAAGCCAGAATTACATTCAACTCCCCTTCTGTAATTCTTGTTGTATTGTTAGGGAATAACATTTTGCTTGACTTATTTTCCTTATAACTACACCTCTGGTTGGTCTATTTGAAGGATCATCTTCATAAAGTACTTGAGAAATAATAACAATGTCAGCATTTGCTGTCTTCATGGAATTCTTGATGTCTTCCTCCATTTGCCTTAGCTGTTCAAGATCAACTCTAGAATTTTCTTTTGCAAATATTCTTCTACTCTCCTCAGAGTCAAATAATTGAATCTTCGGTTCCTTATAGAATAGAGTTGTTTGTGTTTCAGAGATTGAAGAAATTGACTTGTTTCAGCACCAGCTTCTATCTCCAGAATACCTTAGTCTTCATCAGCAATAATAATCCTTCAACTCTTCTTTTTCTTCTTTTATTTTCTCCTTTTGCTATCCCCCTTATATCCCCCTTATTACCTTCATCAAAATTTTCAGCATCAGTACTTGTCAATGACAACTGTTTGCATTTAGATTTAATAATATTCTCCCCCTTTTTGGTATCATCACCAACCATTAGAGAAAGAATCAACTCTATTGAATTTTGTACTTCTGTAAGTTGAGCAGACATTTTATCTTGTTTAGCTTCCAATCTAGCTTGACTGGATTCAATTGTAGTTTGTCTGGCAACGATTGGTGAAATTTGTTTCTAAATTTCCTGATGAGTTAACAGCTTTGAAGTAATCAAAGATTCTTTAATATGATTGATTTGAGTAGTAGTTGCTTCATGAGCTGTGTGTAAGGATCTGACAACTAAAGTTGATGCTTTCAGATGATTCAGCATATCAAGACTTGTAATCTTCTGTTCTGCTGTTTCCAGATGTGCAACAACTTGTGTTCTGGAAATATGATATGTATTATCTTTCCAATGAGCATTCCAGAGATTATCATAATAATCCTTATCTTTTGTAGCATCTAACTCTTTCAGTTTCTGTTGTCTCACATGCATAGGCATATCTTCAGGGAAGAATAGATCATTCTTAGGATCTATAATAGCATTAGATACATTAGGTTCTTCACCATCATTAGATTCTTCAACAACAACTGGATTTTGCTCTAATTGTTGGACTTTATCACTAGCTTCAGCATGAAGATTTGAATGAGAAATTGGTGCAATATGTGATCCAGTAGTTTCAGAAGCTTCCACACCTTCAGCAGTTAACTCCATATCTTCAAGTATTGTAGATAAAAGAATTGGAGCTTCACGATTAACTTCCAGAACTTCAGTTCATGTAACATGATGGGGTGATTCTGAAATGGATGACACTTTATGAATGGACTGTTGTGCTACTACATCTTCAGCAACAACAGGGATTTCCTCAGATGAAGGTAAAGTAAAATAAATGGACTGTTTTTTAACAAAAACAAGGATTGTACTATGTGGTGGAATAGAAGAATGTATGGACTGCAAGAAAGTATCAGTACTTAGAGTTGCAGGGAAATTAATAGCCTTTGGTGTATCAGAGTGTTCTTGATGTTCAACAGACTGCTGTTTAACATCTGTTTCTTAGAACTCTCAGCACCTGCAAATATATAAAAAATAAACCTTAATCTCTCTATTCTTTTAAAGTAGTCTCACTACTCCTCACACCACACATCTCATGAGTTTTAATAGTCAGAGCTTCATCACAAGGATTACTAAATCCTATCTCTCATCTACCTCTCTTTTTGCCAGGAAGGATCCTGCCTCCCTTAAATTCTGTTTTTCTCTCAATCTTTTCACACATCTCATAGAAAAAGGCTCAAAAAGATTGTCCTACGGAAATAAGAGGTGGCTAAAGAAGGGTGATATGTGTTCATACAACTAGAGGTAGTCCTTAAATAAGGTCTAGTAGTAATCATGCCAACATGATTTATATCATGAAAAATGTAATAAATGATGAAAGAACTAGATCAGTATTTAAAATAAATGTTGACAAAGTAATAACAATATTTATACCTTGTGAATACATAATTTAGCCCACAGTTGATACTGTGGTTATGAGAGTTGTTGTTCATCAATAATGAGAACCTCCATTTGAATTGGAGAGGATTTGATCAGCTTACTGTCATGTACCATGATCTCAAACCTTGTTCTTCTTGCAAATAACTAACACTTGAATGTGTTTATTAAAAGTTATCATAGAGTCTTCAGTAAAAACTGATGAAACCTCTATGTCTCTGTTAGTATCATTAAGATCTACCTCAGCAAGTAGTCTATAACCAACTTAATGTTGTTTCTGAGTGGTGAGCACAATTCAAGAATTATGTCACTTGATTTTTGACAACATTTGAGAAAATAATTCAAGTGTTTTAATTGTGAGAAGAAATTTAAGATTTAAGATATGTAATGTTAAGAAATGAGTGTGAACAACTTTCTTGATGAGAAAAAGAAAGTTTCAAAGATTTTGAAAAGAATGTAACACTCAAAGATAATAATCCTTAATGACTAAGAATTAAATCTTTCATAAATTTCTTATTTAACAATTGTTACCTCCTATAGTGTGCTCATTCTGTACTGAAGTGATCGCATGAACTAAAACAAAGATTAGTTTATTCACATGCACTATTATAAACATTCAAAGTTTAGCATGCAGTACTTATTTGGATATATCATGTAAAAGCATTTAAGCACACACAAACAAGAAAGTAAACAAGTAATCACTTAAGATAGCAAATAAGCTTAAAGATTTTCATTAATAATTAAGAAGATGAATACAAGCAGAATCATAATATAGTCCTAATACAAGCTAGAACTATTCCTAGAAACTATTCCATTTTCAACTTCTTCAGAGCTTCTTGATTCTTCATGTCTCAAAGGTGATAAATCCTACTTATTGTGCCTGCAAGAGAGATGATATTCTCTTACAGCTCAAGAGCTTCAAGTCTCTGCTGCTCAGCCTCTTCGGCTAAGCGCTCATCCTCAAGAGTAATTTCTAACTGAAATAACTGGAGATCTAGTTATTGATCGCTTGATAACTCCTTAAAGACAGATAATGGAACATCATGAGGACTAAAGATTTGATCGTTATTCTTAACTCTATGTCCCCGGAGGTTATAATAGACACAACCCCTATCGAGCTTAAAAGCAGGATAGTAAGTTCCAGCAATAGTACGAGTGCAAAACAGGCGTTGAGCCATGAACATCTGAGAAGATGAGGAGTTGTGATCAAGAAGTCTTGAAAAATGAGTATTTAAAGTGAAAGGTCAGTGAGAAGTTTTGAAAGTGGAGGGTTGTATTTATACCAGAAAGGTTTAGAAACTGAAGAGACTCTTTGATTGACCATGTAATAATTAACCATCATGCAAATACATGATTATGCGTATCTAGGTAAACAAAAAGTAATCTCTCTCTTCAGATTCCCAATGTAAATACTCAAGTATTACAAGATACTTGCATCAATAACTAACCCATTTAAGTAATTAAAAGATATTCCACCATCTCACTGTATAATTAAAATTACTGCTTAACAATTTATTTCGAACAAGTTCAAAATAATCAATAAAGTATAACAATCAATAAAGTCTTGATCATTATCATCATTTTTAATTATAATTATCAGGACTTATCAGTCAAAACTGGGTTGACCAATATCAGAATTTATCCACTACTGACATTAACTATTAGTCAAAGCAAGTTTAACTAATAACAGAATATGTAAGCAAAATCAGTAGTTCAACATGCAATTTTCACATAAAATCATTTAGCACAATTTGCATGTTAACATGACATCAACATTTAGCATAAGAATCAATATCTAACAAGTACTAACAAATAATAAGATACCATGCTTTAATGATATCAACAGACTTAATTATCAGAGTTTGAGAATTGTCCTGAAATCATTCCCAATTCATTCACACCAATCTTGTGAATTTAGTTTCACAGAGAGGCTTGGTGAATATATCTGCTACTTGCTGATCTGTTGGAACAAAGACCAATTCCACTGTACTAGCTTCCACATGTTCCCTTATGAAATGGTATCTGACACTGATGTGCTTAGTCATTGAATGTTGCACTGGATTTCCTGTCATTGCAATAGCACTTTGATTATCACAATATATAGAAATAGAAGAATAGTCTAACCCATAATCCAGTAGTTGATTCTTCATCCATAGAATTTGAGCACAACAACTTTCTGCAGCAATGTATTCTGCTTCTACAGTTGATATGAAAATTGACTTTTATTTCTTGCTGAACAGAGAAACCAATCTGCCACCAAGGAATTGGCAGCTCCCAGAAGTGCTTTTCATGTTTATTTTGCATCCTACAAAATCAGCATCTGAATATCCAATTAGTTTAAAGTCTGAATCTCTAGGATACCATAATCCCAGATTCATGATGCTTTTGAGATACTTAAAAATTCTTTTCACAGCTAATAGATGAGGTACTCTAGGGTTAGCTTGGAACCTTGTACAGAGACATGTATCATACATGATATCAGGTCTACTAGCATTCAGATAAAGGAGTGAGCCAATCATACCTCTGTAGTAAGTTATATCTACTGAAGAACCAGTATTTATATCTAACTGTTGCAGTGGCCATAGGAGTTGATGCAGCTGAGTAGTCTTGCATTCCAAATCTTTTGAGTAGATTCCTGGTGTATCTGGATTGATTTATGAAGATTCCTTCATCAATCTGTTTAATTTGTAACCCCAGAAAATAAATCAATTCTCCCATCATACTCATTTGATACCTGGACTACATTAGCTTTGCAAATCTCTCACAAAGTTTATCATTAGTAGATCCAAAAATGATATCATCAACATATATTTGTACTAATAACAAGTCCTTACCATGGTATTTATAAAAGAGAGTTTTATCAATTGTATCTCTTGTGAAACCACTCTCTAGTAGAAATAAAGCAAGTGTTTTATACCAGGCCCTTGGAGTTTGCTTCAGTCCATAGAGTGCTTTATCCAGTAAGTAGACATAATCTGGATACCTTGAATCAATAAACCCTGGAGGCTGTTCAATGTAAACTTCCTCTTCGACTTCTCCATTTAAGAATGCACTCATCACATCCATTTGGAACACCTTAAACTTCTTGTGAGCAGTATAGGCAAGAAAGAGTCTTATTGCCTCTAGCCTTGCAATTGGAGCAAATGTTTCATCATAATCAATGCCTTCTTGTTGAGAGTAACCCTTTGCAACCAGTCTTGCTTTATTCCTTATAATAATGCCCTCACTATCAGTTTTGGTTCTGAACACCCACTTTGTGCCAACTACAAATCTGTTCTTTGGTCTTGGCACAAGAGTCCAAACTTTGTTCCTTTCAAATTTATTAAGCTCTTCTTGCATTGCTGTGACCCAGTCAGCATCTTGCAGAGCTTTTTCAACCTTTTTAGGTTCAGTATGAGATAAAAAAGAATAGTAGATATATTAATTCTGAGTGGCTTTCCTTGTTTTTACACCACTGTAGGGTTTCCAATGATCAAGTCAGGTGTGTGTGATTTAGACCATTTTCTTGCAGATGAAAGTTGACTCCTTGAAGACGAACCTCCCCCTTAATCCATGAATTCTCTGTTATTTCTTTGATTAGTACCACTGTTGTTTCCTGATGCCCCCCTGAATCAGTGTTCCCATTGTTATCAGTATTTGACTCATCAGAATTTAAGGAAGTTGAGTCTGATGATCTTTCTACTGATGTTTCTTGAGATGAATCACTTGCTGTAGTCTCTGGATTTGAGTTATGTTGCTCCCCCTCAACATATGCTTCAGTGTTAAAAGAATTTCCACTGTCTTGTGGAATCTTAGAGCTTTGAGTGATATCAGGAATTACTTTATCAGAGTCGGGATTTAAAAGTTCACCATAAGGTACTTCAATTTCAAATCTCAACTTGTCATGGTCATCTGCATCTTCTAGACCTGTTATCTTTTTTTTCATCAAAAGATACATGTATAGATTCCATGACTGTTCTTGTTCTCAGATTGTAAACTCTAAAGGCTTTTGTAGTCAACAGATAACCCACAAATATTTCTTCATCAGCTTTCAGATCAAACTTGGTCAGCTGCTTCGGATTAGTTTTGAGAACAAAACACTTACAACCAAAAATACGAAAGAACTTTAAATTTGGCTTCTTTCCTTTCACCATCTCAAATGTTGTTTTTCCATGCTTGTATCTTGTATATTCATCAACAATTATGAGTGCATACCTCTTCTTGGAAATTGACATAATATTCACTAGACCAAAGAGATTAACATGAAGTAGATGATATGGTTCAAGAATTGAGGATTCAGTTTTACTCTTGAAAGAAGTTTTCCTTTGCTTGGATTTCTGGCATGAGTCACATAAGCCATCAGGAGTAAAAACTGCATTGGGCAATTCTATTACAAGATCTTTCTTCACAAGTTCATTGATATTGTTGAAGTTGAGGTGAGAAAGTCTTTTATGCCAGTTCCAGCTGTCTTCCACAGATGCTCTACTCAGTAGACAAACTTTTGAATTATCAAAACTTATGGAGACCCTGGCTTCATATAAACTACCAAGTCTCACACCAGTCAATATGATCTTGCCATCAGACTTACTGACAATTTCACAATGCTCATTATAAAAGTTGACATGGTAACCTCTTTCACAGATTTGACTCACACTAATCAGATTATGCTTGAGTCCTGCAACTAGAGCTACATTTTCAATAATGACATTTCCAACTTTGATTTTGCCATATCCAAAAATTTTCCTAAGTTGCCATCTCCATAAGAAACTCTTGGGCCAGCTTTCTCCTCAAATTCTGATAGCAGGGATTTATAACTAGTCATATGTCCTGAGCATCCACTGTCCAAGACTAGAGCATTCCTCCTGTCACCCTGCAATCCGTAATTTGAATCAGTTAGTATTTTTAAGGACCCAGACTTGCTTGGATCCTTTGGCCTTTTTAAGTTTGTTAACATATGCATCAAAAGATTTTTTTATCAGAATTTATGTTAACATCCTTACTATTAGTATTTATACATGCAGAAATAGATTTTGCTTTAATTAAAGAGGCTTTCAGTTTATAATAATCATAATACAAACTGTGATACTCTTTACATATATAGATAGAATGCTAAACACTTCCACAATGAAAACAAAGTCTCTGTGGTTTATATCTAACTGTTCCAGCTACTGTCTCTTGCTTTGAACTCTTCCAGCTTATAGCACCTCCATTAAGGCAAAATACAAAACCCGACTTAGATACTGAATCATCTCTGTCTGTCTGAAAGCTGGCATCAGTGTAACCCTTTACAACCAGCTTCTCATCTCCTCCATACACCAAGAATGAATCTTTAGTCCTTTTCAAGTACTTAAGAATATTCTTGACAGCTGTCCAATGACCCTCACCAGGATTAGACTGGTATCTGCTTGTCATGCTCAAGGCATATGAAATATCAGGACGAGTACATATCATCGCATACATTATAGATCCAATTGCCGAAGCATATGTAACTTTGCTCATACGGCCCTTATCATCTAATGATTTAGGGCAGTTGTCTTTTGAGATCAATATCCCATGAGACATTGGGACATATCATCTTTTTGCCTCTTGCATCCCGAAACAAGACAATACTTTGTCAATGTATGTATTCTGACTTAGGCCGATTAATTTCCTTGATCTATCTCTATATATCTTGATCCCTAATATATAGGTAGCATCACCTAAGTCCTTCATCGAGAAACTATTTCCCAACCAAGTCTTAACAGCTTGTAGAGAAGGTATGTCATTCCCTATTAGTAATATGTCATCTACATATAGTACTAGGAATGCCACATGGCTCCCACTAACCTTCTTGTAAACACATGGTTCATCTTCATTTTGAATAAAGCCAAATTCTTTGACTGTTTCATCAAAACGATGATTCCATCTCCTTGAGGCTTGCTTCAATCCATTAATAGATCGAAGCAACTTACAGACCATCTTAGCAAACTTGGGATCGACAAAACCCTCAGATTGTATCATGTATACATCCTCTTCAAGGCTCCCATTTAAGAAAGCGGTTTTGACATCCATTTGCCAAATCTCATAGTCGTAGTAAGCAGCTATTACGAGCAAAATCCTGATGGACTTGACCATAGCAACTGGTGAAAAGGTCTCATCATAATCTATACCATGAACTTGTTTGAAACCTTTTGCCACAAGTCGTGCTTTATAGGTCTGTACTTTACCATCCATGTCAGTTTTCTTCTTGAAAACCCACGTGCACCCTATAGGTTTTACCCCTTCACGTGGATCAACTAAAGTCTATACTTTATTTTGATACATGGATTCCATTTCGGATTTCATGGCCTCTAGCCATCTCTCGGAGTCTAGACTGTTCATAGCATCTTGGTAAGTAAGAGGCTCATCATTATCTATGAGCATTACATCATCATTTTGAGTCAAGAGAAATCCATAATATCTCTCTGGCTCATGACGAGCCCTATTAGATCTATGAACAACCTGTGTTTCCGGAGTAGGAACATCTTGATGTACTTCCTGCCCAGTTTCCAACTCTGGTTCAATATTATTTTGTACAACTGGATCTTCATCGAGATCTATAGTCCTCCCACTAATTTTCTTTGAAAGTAACTCTCTTTCAAGAAATACAGCGGTTCGAGCAACAAACACTTTATTCTCGATAGGATTATAGAAACTATACCCTTTAGTTTCTTCAGGATATCCCACAAAATAACATTTATCCGATTTTGATCCCAGCTTGTCAGACACCAAGCGTTTCACAAACGCTTCGCATCCCATACTTTCATAAAAGACATGCTGTGATGTTTCTCAGTCCACATATCTCATATGAAGTCTTTTGAACCAATTTAGTTGGAACTCGGTTTAGCATATATACAGCCGTTTCTAGAGCATAATCCCAGAAACTTATTGGAAGATCTGCTAGACTCATCATCGATCGCACCATGTCCAACAAGGTACGATTTCTCCTCTCAGAAATTCCATTCCATTGAGCCGTTCCAGGATGAGTAAGTTGTGATACGATACCACACTACTTCAAGAAACCTTTAAACTCGAGGCTTAAGTATTCTCCTCCACGATCTGATCGTAGAACTTTTATACTTTCCTCTGTTTACTTTTCCACTTCAGCCTTGTATTCTTTGAACTTTTCAAAAGAATTGGATTTGTTCTTCAAAAGATACACATATCCATATCTACTAAAATCATCAATAAAAGTAATGAAGTAGTAAAAGCCACCACTTGCCATCGTACGTATTGGAACACATACATCACTATGTATAAGTCCTAATCGTTCGGTGGCCCTTTCACCTTGTCCGGTAAAAGGAACTTTAGCCATTTTGCCAATGAGACAAGATTTGCATTCTTCGTATGATATAAAATCAAACTTATCCAAGTAACCATCTTTATGTAATTTGGAAATGTGTTTCTCATTTATGTAACCTAAACGACAATGCCAAAGGTATGTTTGATTTGAGTCTTTCATCTTAATACATTTATTATCATTATTTATGTTATAGACAGGAGTATCTATATCAAGAACATAATACCATTAAACAAACGTGCAACCCCGTAGGTAACATTATTGAATGAAAAGGAACAACTATTATTCTGAATCAAAAATGAAAAACCTTTCTTATCCAAACAAGAAACCGAAATAATGTTTCTGCAAATCGCAGGCACGTAAAAACAGTTATCTAGTTCTAAAATAAGCCCAGTGGGCAACGATAAATGATAAGTTCCTACAGCTAAAGCATCAACCTTTGCTCCATTTCCAACTCGTAGGTCGACTTCTCCCTTCGCCACTGTCCTACTTCCCTGCAGTTCCTGCACATTTATACAAATATGAGAACCACATCCAATATCTAATACCCAAGATGTAGAAGTAGACAAATTGAATTTTATAACATAAATACCTGAATCAGAAGCAATAACAACAGCCTTCTTCTTCTTCAGATTCTACAAATAAGTATGCCAGTTCCTCTTCCAATGACCTGGTTTCTTGCAATAGTGACAATCACCAACCTTTGGAACACCACTTTTAGGCTTTAAAGCCTTGGTCGGATCAGGTTTCAGATTGGCATTTGATTTAGATCCCATTTTCCTCTTGCCTTTCCATTTACCCTTTCCTTTGGCCTTCCTCTTATTCACCATCAATATGAGAGAAGGGGATGCCTTCTGAACATTGGTCTCAACAGTTTTCAACATAGCCAACAGTTCAGTGGGGTACTTATCTATATCATTCATATTGTAATTCATCACAAATTGAGAACAACTGTTGTTTAAAGATTACAAAATTAGGTCAATCTGGTGCTCCACAGCAATTGGGGCACCCAACTTGGCAAGATATTCAATATACCCAATCATCCTTAGAACATGCGGTCAACCCAGATCATGTTCTCCCTGCTTACATGCATGCAATGATTTGAAAGTATAAAACCTCTCCTGATGAGCCTGTCCTTCAAACATACATTTAAGGTGCTCAATCATATCATAAGAATCCATATTCTCATGTTGTTTCTGAAGTTCAGCACTCATGGTCGCTAACATGAGACATTGAACATCCGTGTCATCATCGATATGTTTTTGATAAACATTATGTTGAGCACGGGATGCTCCTTCAGGGAGAGGTACAGGGTGAGGGATATCTATTACATAGAGCTTGCGCTCTTGTTTGAGGATAATCCTCAAGTTCCTCTGCCAGTCAAGGAAGTTTGTTCCTGTCAGCTTGTCCTTCTCAAGGACTGATCGCACAGAGAAGTTGTTTGAATTGATTCCCATTTGATATCTACAATGTTTAAAATGCATAAGATAAATTAGTCTACATATGATTATTAAATTATGTTCAAGTGATTATTCATATATATTCAAAATATATATCTCCCACTATTTTATCAAATTAATAGCCCTAACTATTAATTCGGAAAGAGTATCTTCTATATAGTTTGTAGTAAGCCAAGATCCAATTTTTCACAAAATTTTAGTTCAGCTTTGGCTTTACTCCTAAAACATGATTCAATAAGGTAGACAATATTTGTCAATTATATCAACTATATAACCCTTGGATAGTTTAGTGGAACAACATTTATTTTTATTTATCCAATAAATCTCACCAAACTCTACGCCTCTAAGTTCACAATCCTATTGTGGTAACTTACTTAAGTCAAAACCCAAAGGTCTAAAAAGTATCATATACTTCAACACGCCGTCCCACGATAGATGGAATTACTTCGCTCTGGCGAACCCACTCCTTATCGATTTAGGGGTTAACGCGTTTGGACATATTGGAAGGCATCTAAATAACTTAATATAAACATTAGGCTGTTGTTAGTATTATAACGATCATGATCCCATCATAAAGAGATTCACAATTTTTCCTTGAATAAAATACTTCAAATCAATACTCGTCAATGGTTTGATTTCCAGGTAGTGGAGGAGTCACATAGGTCTCGCTTAAAACCCACAGCCTTACAAGTTCTATGAACCCGTTGTTGACAAAATTGCCCCATGTCGGAAATAAAGAAGATTCGTATTTCATTCCGTATTTCATAAACACGAGAATCTCATAATCGTTTGTAAATTTTAAATCTTGAGTCGTTACAGATTTTATCTTATTTAGGCATGGCATGGGTGACGTATCTAATACATACATTCATGCATGATTAATCTAATTAAAGCATGCATCATTAACTATTCTATATATACATTCATACATCAATATGTAAAGTGCGGTATGTAAATGTGCTTGGTTATGGCCTTTATCCTATGTGATCCTTTCAAGCTAATGAAAGGATCAAGGTCAATCTATGGTGAATCTAATAAATACAATTACAATTACATGTCTTCATTTTTCTTATCTCGATTGCTGCTTCTCCTCTTGGATCATTCCTTTTTGAAGTACATTACATAAAAACAACCTATACTAATGTACTTACATAAGAAAAATCGAGTTACATTCGAGGTAATATAGTTACAAGAATAATGAAAATGACATGCAAGTCGTATTTATAAAACCAAAACCATAAACTTTAATCTAAAGGTCGTAAGGCCATAACCAACACCATGCTCAAGTAAACAAATAAAGTAATTTAAGAAAAAAAAATTAAGCGGGGGTCCGGGGCTGCAGACCTCGGTTGGGGTCGAGAAAGATTTTTTTTTCCGGAAGACCAGTCTTGTACAGAAATCTCAATTTCGGAACAACATATCATTTATGAACCAGTCTCTGCCTCCATTGCATCATATGCAGTTCTAGAAGCATGTATCATATACATACTGAACATACCCCGTTTCACATATCATGTCAACACACCATCTGTCCAACACATTAGATCACTATCTATAAACCAGACATCATGCATAACATACAAATCGCATACTGATCAGTCATGGAAAATTTATTACGTGCTCATATCATTATATGCATAAACATCACGTGAATATCCAGAAAGCTCTACATAATTAGCTCGATCATAAATCAACATAACAACATGCATATTAAATCTCACATATAAATCGTATCACATACATACATGGCAGATCTGATTCATGCTTAATATATTGAAAAACTGTAAAACACATAACCAAATTATCCCATTATACACATAGCTCTGATGCCACTGTTAGGGATTCGAGCATAAAAATGCAACGGAAAAATAATTTTTTTGAATCCCTACCACAGGATCTATGTATAACGAACGGATAATTACGGAGAATAGATGTTTTACCTTAAAAAGCTTTACATTAATGGAAAGATGGAGGTCTTGAATGATCACCACGTAGCCCATCGCTGGAACGATCTACGCCTTGAAGGTATCCACACGAATGATCGCCCAGAGGATGGGTGTGTACTAGCACGTTCTTGAGGCCGTCTTCTTGCTCTCTCTATCTCTCTTCAAGCTGCTAGGGTTTATGTTTTATCAAATAAAACGTGTAACCCTAATTCTATTAGAAAGAGATATTATATAGGCAAGAGTTAATGGGACTTCGACCCTAAACTGAATTTTAGAGTTATTATTATTATTAAATTCAAAATTCTAATTATTGTATTATTAAGTCTCACTTAATCATCCAATAACTTAATTTCGGATTTAATATTAAATTTAAATTTCCTATTTATTTAATTAATTAAGTCACACTTAATTAATAACAAATAATTCGAATTACTTACATTTAATTTAAATCCGAATTTAAATTAAGTAATCCTCCTATAATTCTTTGTGCGACCCTTTAGGTTATTATTACATTGGCAACTATTTTAAATCTAATTTAAAATCATAAATAATGAGGGACATCTAGTAATACATCATTATTACCCAAGTAATAATAATTAAATCGGTGATCAATTAAACCTTTCATGAATAATGTACAATGTAATATAATCCCTTTAGCCTTATATTATAGATCAAACTCGAGGCATGCATTGTGTCATCCTCTGTTAACGTTCAATCCTTCTTTCCTTGATCAATGAGTAAACTATTTAAACAAATAAGTATTTGAGCACGACCATGCATTTTATAGTCTTACTCAATCAAGAGGCCAAGAATATCACTCCTTTAATAAAGGAGAGCTAAATCTCATCTAGATCATTCATATTTCTCATACGATTCATAATGTATCCAATGTCTACTTTTATTGTTACCCGGTCAAGGATAACTTTCAATAGTATCTAAGTATATTAATTCTCGTATAGAAATATAATGATTTCAGGTCAAAGGACCAATACATCATTATCACTGTGAGATTAACTTATGACACTATAAACATGTAGTATCTCATAACGGGTCAATCCATCACCATGTATTTAATACATGTGCCTGTATTTTAACTTTAGTATCACCATACCTATGATTAATGAGATGTGATCATTAGCCAACAAACACACTAGTCTCAATGTATTTATTATCGTCCCTTAACAATTATACTTGACTAGGGACCTTTAGGAATATCAATACTATTCTCATAATTTCATTTCTAAGTCACGTACTTAGAGATATGGATTTACATATCATATTCCAAGGACATTTATTAATCTAACATCTTATCGCAGAAAATAAAGATATAATAAATTACTAAAGAAAAATTCATATAATCATAATTAATAATCCAAATGTATAATTAATAAATATAATAGTGTTGTCTCTATGACACAAACACTAACAATTAGCACAAATAAATGCATTCCATGTACGAGCAAACCTGTTCATACACGAAGCAGGGAATGTGGCATAATCAGTCGTGCCCCTCTTGAACTTCCAATGAGTCTCAGGCACACACAGAGTAGCAACAATCAAATCCATATCAAAGTCCTACGGAGTCTTATTGTGTTAGGTGTCCTGATCGGGCTTCCTCGTGGGCTGCTCAATCACCCTCCTTATCGCATCCACACTGTACTCCACCGTCATCCCCCTAACCACAGTGAAACCGTTCTTCTCCGCCTTAACATTAGCATAAAACTCTCGAACAATACTCATGGGCACAACAGCGGGTGCCTCGCAAAAAGCAACCCAACCCATCTCCAAGATCATCTCCAACAAGTTACCATCCTTCCCCGATGGCAGAAAACCTCGCTCTTTGGCTATAGGCTTCGAGAGAAGCCTCGTATACTCCGCCTCAGCCTCGGGAGTCGAAAACCTCGGCCTCACACCACCTGCACTCGAAGAATCAGTGGTACTGTTGCTTACTTAAGTTCTTTATCTCTTGGGTGCCATTGGGATTGAATAAGAGAATAAAAGATAAGTGTTTGAGAGAGAATTGTATTTGAGAATTGTGAAGTGGTGGATAAGTTTGTGTATAAGTGTATGTATATATAGGAGGTGAGAAGAGAATTAGATATGGAATAGAAGTGGGAATTGATTATGGGAATCGTGGGAATAATGGGTTTGATTTGGAGAGGGAAATTTGGGATGTGGAAGAGTAAAATTCGGGTAGAAATTGATTTTTTTTATTAAAAACCCCGATTTTCTCTTCACAAACTGCTGTTTTTTTTTCTAGAATCGGGACCCCAGCGCGGCCGCACTAGATCAGCACGGGCGCGCTCACTTTCTGCCAAATCAGTGCGGTCGCGCGTTAGATCAGCACGGGCGCGCTTCGTTTCTGGAATTCCAGCGCGGACGTGCGCTAGATTAGCGCGGGCGCGCTCAACTTTTGAAGTTGGCCCTGAAATTTTATGTTTTTCTGATTTTTTTGTGTTTTTCTCTTTTCTTCTTGCTTCCTCTACCTACTAATATACAACATACTTGGGTTGCTTCCCAAGAAGTGCTTGTTTTACGTCGTTAGCTTGACATAGAAATGCGAGATCAAATGGACAACAAAACGGCACTAACCACCTCACGGTTTTCCGTGTCATCATAGTAATTCTTCAACCTATGACCATTTACCTTGAATGCTTAGCCTGGATCATTCTCAAAAATCTCCACCACTTCATGTGGAAACACAGTTTTGAAAACAAACGGCCCTGACCACCCTGACTTCAACTTTCCATGAAAAAGACGGAGACAAGAGTTGAACAAGAGAACTTGTTTCCCCGACATAAATGAATTGAGAACTAGACCCCTATCGTGCCGCCTCTTGACTTTCTCCTTATATATTTTATTGTTTTCACATACTTGAAGTCAAAACTCGTCGAGTTCATTCAATTGAAGCATCCTCTTCTTTCCAGCTACATCCAAGTCCAGATTCAACTTCTTCAAAGCCCAATACGCTTTAGTCTCTAAACACGCGCTAAAATTCACGCAAGTATACATGTTCGCAAGTAACATAGATTTATTTCTAGTTCGTTCCCACAGGGACTGGTTTAGGTTAACCTTTGTGATTTATGCACTTATGCAACAATGATATGACTATTATTCAATGCTAAGACAAATAACAAGTTGAGATTGTTTATAACTAAGAATTAAACTAACAATTATAAATACAAGAATAAGAATGGTTGAATTAATATATATGACAAACATGGATTCTAACTTCATTAAATACTTCATTCAATAGACTTTACGTTCTTAACCTTAGCATATATTGGTGATGACACTAATCAGATAACACGAAACTGCTAAACTCCAACTTTCATTGCACGAATAATATACTACCAGACATCCACAAAAGAGATAAAAGCTGAAT
This sequence comes from Apium graveolens, assembly GCF_009905375.1. Classification (NCBI taxonomy): domain Eukaryota; kingdom Viridiplantae; phylum Streptophyta; class Magnoliopsida; order Apiales; family Apiaceae; genus Apium; species Apium graveolens. The sequence continues at coordinate 265,560,518 of NC_133650.1, read as the reverse complement.
AGACACCAATTATATTGAGACCCTATATGTCTATAGAATTTGACAACATAACGTTTAATGCACAAGTTATCTATCGTGATTACATAGGGCAAGTAAGATGGTTAAAATTACCTACGAATCATGCATAACTAAATACATGAACCTATGCTAGCATGACAAGTTCTAAATCCTTAAATTCACTGTCGCTTCATTAAGAATTAACACACTATCTTATAAGTTCGTGACACTCATAAGATGAATAAGCACAACCAATACTAGGTTATCATACAATCACCACACACTAAGGCATCAGAACAATTCAACTAAAGAAATACATAAATAAATCCGTTAGAACCCCACGATAACGATTAGCCCATAATCGGACTCATCATCAACGTGGGTTCTGATGAAAGCATGGTATAATAAACGTAGTCTTTATATTGAATAAATAATAAACCAAGTATGACACAAGAGTATAGGTTCAAGAATAAGAAAATTAGCATCCAACGTTACAACTTAAACAAATAATCACAAGTAAAAACTAGATCTTCTTCTCCTTGGTTGAGATTGTGCTATTCGGTCTTCTTACGCCTTCTCCTCTTGCTCCCGTTATGTCTCTCTCTGAAAAATGTCTTTTATTTATATATATAGCAGCCCATGCAAAGTAGAAGTCCTCCAAATAAAAGCCAAGTAGAATCAGGATTTTAACATCCCGAACCGGCGTGACCGCGCGCTTGATCAGCGCGGGCGCGCTGTGTCTCTAAAGTTTGGGCGCGGGCTCGCTGGCCTCCTGGATAAAATTCTGCTTTCTTGCTGCAATGAGTTGGTTTCCCGAGCTTTATTCCTTTGACATCATCCTAACACCATATCAGCACCAAAATAATGCTAATTCACCTGAATTCCGGATTAATGCCTGAAATGCAAAAATACTAGAAAACACATTAAAATACCAACAACTCGAGTACAAATGCACCAATTCAAAGCTTAATGGAATGTTATAAAGTGTCATAAATGCCACTCAATAATAAGTCATTCAGTAACTTCTGAAATTTGTCATATATCTCCGTTAAGGACTCATTGTCCCTTGAGTCAAAGTGCTCATATTCTTGAGTAAGTATTGTCCTCCTGTTTTTCTTGATAGTAGTTGTACCTTGACACTTTACTTCTAAAGCATCCCATATCTCTTTTGTCATCTTACATCCAATGACTCTGTTGGACATAACACTATCAAGACTGCTGTGCAGGATGTGTCTGACCTTAGAATCCTTCATGATAGATGAGATATCTTCAGAAGAGTAGTCCTTCCTGTCGTTGTCTATCATCTTCTCTGATTCTCCTGCAAGCGAAACAACTACCTTCATTGGTCATAGATCTTGTTCTGATATTCAGGAATCGTGGCTTCCAAACACATGGCCATCTCGACTTTCCAGATTGGATATTCATGCACTTTCAGGATGGGCACCTTGATTGTTTCATACCTACTCATGTTGCTATTTATCTGTGATGTGGCTGGGGGTGGTGGCTTCGGATTCGGATTTTGTGTTTCTTCTTCTTTGTTTGACATGGTAGATTGATCTTCAGATCTTAAACTATTTGTACGTTAACAGGAAGCTCTGATACCAATTGTTAGGCCCTTAATCAACTGTAGAGGGGGGGGGGTGAATGCAATTAATTCAATCAATTCGAAAAAGTTTCAACAAAATCAACAGTTTTTATATTAACTGATAAAAACTTATTACAATCGTACTCTCTCGAAAGGATGAACAAATATCCTTGAGAGCTGTTAGGTTATGTGAAAAATATAACAATGTCGCAATGCATATAGCATGAACCTAATATGTGCTTTATATAGAACACAACTATTAATGTATAAGGAATCCTAATCTATTAACACCAATGAAACCTATACAATTGCTTCTGAGATAAAGTCCTTCACCGACTTGAGTTCCAGTTTCCTTTTCCTCCACAAAGATCAACTGATGTGACAAATACTGATTTCATCATCCGTTGACATCATCATCTGTTGATATCATTATCCGTCGATTATCAACATCCATCGATGTCATCTTTATCCATCAATGTAGTCATCATCCGTCGATGCTTGTAGTCATCATCCGTCGATATTTCTGATAGTTTCTGTTTGATATCATCAATTGCTCCTAAAAAATTTAAATCAGACGAACTAGACAAATAGATTTGAGATGAGATTTGTTTAACCTAATTAGAAAACAACAAATAATATGGAAAACCCAGGAATCTGAATCTGTTAATCAATCACAATTAATATCAACTCGCCCTAAAATCAATTCTTTTTTCTTCACAAAAATAACGTATATCAATTAACAAGACAAGCATATACTATGAAACTTGTTATCTAACAATAACCCATCAAAACTTCATAGAGCAAGTATAGGTTATGAAAAATAAATTTGGTAATAATAATATATCAAAATCACTTTGTCAATTGAACAATTAAGCACCAAGAAAAATCATGAGAATCAAATAATAGGAACGAGAAGATAGCAAAGCAATTAAATTAACTTCATCTTATCTCAGGGAACAAACTTAGCTACACATGATAAAAAGATGAACAAAACAAATAACTAATTGGGTGTCTTGGGGTGTGTTGGGTGTCTTGGGTGTGTAAAATACAAGAGGGGAGACCCATATATATAGGGAAAATATGAGGGTATGGGTCTTGGAATACAAGTAGGATTCTTAAAGTAAATCTTTCTTCTTCTCCAATAAATTCTTTTTATCTTCCAATTTCTTTGACTTCTGGAATAGTCCACCTTCTTCCTTATTTGCACCTTTTCCAACTCAAATTATAATTTTATTAATTTTCCTACAAAACAAAATAAAACAATTTATTTATTAATAAAATTACGAAAACGGACATAAAATAGGTATTAAAAACATGCAATAATATAGACCTATCAAATGCCCACATACCTATCTTTTGCTCGTCCTCGAGAAAAATCAAAAAGAAAAATGCTAACTAAGAAAAAGTCATATGCTCCTTTTGGTAGGCGTGACGGGAAATTTTAGGTTTACCAACCTGTTAAACTTATAGACGATCTCTATAAGAGGAGTGTTGTCTCCTAAGGGTTTACAGAAGAGATGTCCATAAAATCTGTAAAATACTCAAGCAAGTGTCGAAACTCTATCAACAATAACATTTATCGGTGTCAACACGAGAATTTTTAGGAAAAATACATGCCTTTAAGATTTTTCTAATTATAGCCAAAATGTAGGTATCAACATTTCACTTATATCGACTCAGAACATTTACAGAAAATCCCAAGGTGCGTCGTTAAAGTATGTCAATAAAGAATCAATCGAGTAAGTACATTTCTTCTTTTTCAACCAATATTGAACATACCCAATCTCAATCAAAACAAGTATCTAGCCAAAATTCACAATTTTTTTCTTTTTTTATAATTGACTATGTAATGTCCATTTTCTTAGGCTTTCTATGTTATCCATGTAGCGAACTTTGGGCCAATGACTCCCAAACCAGATGGTCTTAGGGCACTAGATTTTGAAATACCCATACAGACTTAATTACTTGAGTAACAAAGGCCACAAAACAAAACTAGTCAATTATACTACTTGTGCCTATCATCTCAATCTTTTTTTATTTCTGAGGAATATTGGGAATTGAAGTAGTTTATTCAAGCATTTTTTTCTTTTTTTCTTTTTTTGCTTTTTTCCGTAAAAATTTGGTTCGACATTGTTTCAACATGTGGGCTCTATCTCAGATATCAAAAACTTCCCTAAACAATCTTTCTTATAGAGACCTTGTGCAAATGTGCTGTCTTGGACTTTTAGGTAAAAAATTGTTCGACAAAAGTTTCATGAAGACAACCTTATTTAACTACGTTCAAATCATCTTAAGGTATATATCTAAGTTTTGAAAAACTGCTAACACCAACTAGTATTAATGTGCAAGAGTGGACTGGACAACTTAGCTAAAATATCTCTGATTTTTTTGGATTTTTTCATATTTTTCAATTTTTTTTTGTTTTTTTATATATAAGTACTACTAAACCCCTCCCCCATACCTAAATCATGCATTGTGTTGCACCCCAAAATCCGGGGTCAGGGATCTCGGAGGCCACGCCATCTCAATCACTATAAACCACATACCTCGCATCACAATATATAAATACTCACACTTTAAGACCCCACACTTATCACACACACACACACTTACAGGTTATTGTCTTGGAAACGAACCATTCATTACTAGAGTAGATAAACCACAAAGTGATAATTATTACAGCCTAAAAGTAATTAAGTCTTACCGGGGAATAACCTTTAAGTAAGGCTAGTCCGTTGGCCAAATATACGTTTCTTATTTATTACCTTACATAAGACATACTTATAAATAAGCCGAACTAAAAATAATTGAAAACCAATCCAGCTTATTCAGACTACCTGTGGTACAACCAAACAACCTACAGAACAGCTGGCCATTTCCTACCCGTTTCCTGGCTGTGGGTCTCATGGTAGGCATCTTGATTCACTGTTGTGTTGTGTCAATTTAAGAAAATAAATGTGAGCTATAATGCCCAGCATAAAAATGTACAGTATAAAAATGACTGTATGATAACTCACGTAAAACATCATATATGATAATTATGTTTTATTCAAAAATAGTTTTCCTTGGTGATACACACCTTCTTACGAAAACAATTCTTTAATGGATTTTATTATCCTGCGAATACCTTAATAGTAAACCCAGCACCTAGGCTTGGGTTACGGTATTGCATCACAATTATAATTGAAAGAATAGGACATTCACCGGAGCCACCGTATACGATGATCAATCGTACTACGGAAATAGTTACATTTTCTACATGTAGATGGACGATTTCCTTTTATTATTGGTTATCACCCTGGCCGCATTTGGGCCTTTTCTGTGACCGTCCCTCTCAGGTACACACTTCGTGTCTATCCCTCTCAAGACATGGTTTTGCGTCCATCCCTCTCAGGTATGCATACTCCACATGTTCATCAGTATATAAGATACCTTCTCATATGGTAGTAAATTGGTAGTCTCCCCAGTCCACGAAGTACTGAAGTCTACCCCTCTTTGTCCTTGTAAGAATCTCATCATCAATCTGGAACTTATATTGTTCCCCAAGCATATTGCTTGTTGATAGGTACACTTTGATTGGTACGTATATATATGTACTTCCGAAAATTTTCGGAGGAAGTACTTGGGATGTGAGTTGACCGTTGTCAACATATTTGTTATATAAGGGGGAGTTTCTTTTGAAACTATAATCCAAATATTTAAAATAAGTCGAGTTAATATTCTTCGACGATCTGAAATTTTTCTGAAAATCAGAAAGTATTTTGAATCAGGTTCTATGATTTTTAAATCATAATTAAACCATTAAATAACTAATGCTTAATAATCAAATATTAATCATTGAATAATTAAACCTCGAATAATTATACTTTTAAAAGAATATTTGAAATAATATTCCTCAACTAATTTATGTTTAAGTAATTTAATAATCTTTAATATTTAATCGAGTCTGAAATAAATATTCACTGGAGAATACTTCTCCCATAATAAATGAATAGTAAATAGATATTTATTATTCGAATGATAAAGTATAGTTGAGGGAATATGATCTTTAAAAATTGTTTTAATAAAAGTTCGAGGTGTTTAGTATTTTGTAAGTGGATGTTGAGTCCTTTTAAACCGTAATACTATGGACTTTTAATCGTCCTATAATATCACCGGGATGATCACCGGGTTTTTATCTTAAAATCCCAACCGACTCACGGTCTTATACTTATACGTCATGCTTAAAGCAGAATTAAACATTCTACGATACTTACTTATCGTACAACATCGCTATATTATGCGAAAAGTTCAATTACTACGTATCATGGCAAGCATGGTATTTATGCAATGATAATAAAACAATCCTTTCACAACACAACAGTAAATAGAGTTGGGTTCGTAAACTTTTTTGGGTATCTCGAGGTGGAGGATGCTCTAGGTTCCGCTCGGAAATCTATAATCATAAACACAATTCGTTTCGTTAGGTCCCATTCTAATTTACGGCTACCCGCACTCATCCGCTAATTATTATGCACCCTCTCAACTTATATTACCCTTATTATTCCTTTAAGTCCTTATTCACATTATGGTCGCTTTCTTTTTCAAATTATCTTAAGTTCATTTTCATTTTCGTCGTCGGCTCCGCTTATGGATTCTACGGTTTCTAATCGCGCGGTCTCGGCTCCGATATTTTTATAAAATTGAAAATCATTAATTTCACTTGAAATTTTTATGACAGTTAGGAAACTCAATATACTACTCTCTTTAAAATTTTCATGATTTATGAACATTCTTAAGTTGATCCTTTATATTTTCAAAGTTCGTAATTCGTAGCAGTTTTTTTCGCGTAAATCACTTTTAGTAAAACGGCAATAACTTTTGATCCGTAAATCGGAATCAAGCGATTCAAGCGCATAATTGATACTTATAACATTTTATATCATAATCAAGGTTTATTTTTCAATAAAATACAGTTTACGTCATCGGGAATTTCTGCAGAAACTTAAAGTTATGTTTTGTTCGTTTTAACGAGATTACAGTTACGATCGGAGTTTTGTTTATGCCTTAAATCTTTATACTACCACCAATAATCAACATATCATTATCACCACACTAACTCCTCTCAAGAAAATCATGTTCTTGAGGCAACAACAATCAACCTTAAATCTACTTAGCTAAACATCAAGATTACAACAATACTCCCACCAAAACTAAGTTTACAACTATATACTAAAAAGGTCTTGAACTTAAATCTCAAATAAGGTAGGGTCAAAGATTTATACCTTTATTGAGAGCTTGAGATGTGTTCTTGATGATGGTGAAGTCTTGGGAGTGCTTAGTATAGTTCTTGGAACCTAAAATAACCATTAAAATCAAGAAACCAAAGAAGATTTATTATTCACAATTTTCATTATCAACTTTCTTGATTTTATTTCACCCATCAAACCTTGATAAAAAGAGCTTAAAGATTTATCTTACCTTAGTTTGGTTGGTAGGAAGTTTGAGAATTAATGGGAGGATTTATCCATGGCTAGAGCTTGAAGTTTTGATTTTGATTTCTTGGTTGAAGATGAAAAAGCCGAATGGAATGGTTGGGAGAGAAAGATAGAGTTTTTGGTGATGCTTCCTTGGTTGATTCTTGGAAATGAGGCTTGTGATATCTTTTTATTTGATTGTTATTCCTTAGTATCTATCCTAGGATTTGATCTTTGTTTCCAATCTTGGAGATAAATCTAGCTAGCATTGGTAGATTACAAGCTAAGCCACTTGTTTAGCTCTTTAGCTTACTATTTGATAGCCTTGGTTGATCATCATACACCTTAGCTCACTATTTGATAAAGTAACAATAGTTACTTTTCTACCATGGTTAGTTAGTGCGTTACGTTTATTTAATCATTTACGCGTTCGCTCGGTCGCTTAAACATTTTCGTAATACTTCCTCGTAAATGGTTCGCGGCGTAATTCCTCTCGTATTTATTCCTTATGTTTTGAATTATCATACTTGGATATAAATCCGTAGGGTTTTAAATTCGTAATTATATTGTGATTCCCGTAATCCTCGATGATATGTAAATATTGTCATTTTTTAAAGTTCGTTTTCTTCGAAAACTAATAGCGTTTACATACACTCATTTGGTACGTATAATCATAATATAACCTCCGAAACTCATTTTCTCATGCACTACATAGTGTGGGCTAAAAAGTTTTCCCCGTCCGTCAGGGCTACTATTCATTAAATGTTTTACAAGGTTTCAAAAATTCGAGTTATTACAATTGTCCTCAATAAATACAAATGAGAGAAAAATGATAAAGTAAAAGGACGAGAATACCTGATAAGGGCATGACGGAGAATCATAATTACTTATAACACACACACATTCACTCACTCACACATAATTAGTCCCCCATACCTGCACTTTATTATGGGAGACACACACACAAAACATTTGTTAACCAATACCAGAGCGTGGGAAAACTACCTTCGTAACACAATCAACACACAAGTGAAATTCACTCATAAGAATAACATTATCCACTAGAGAGATAAGATCATGTATCAAAATAAAACTCATATTACTAACATCATCTATAGACCAATTAGACGCTTCTTTATGTTGTTTAAGCAGATTAATGACTTGAAACTCTTGGTTATGAACTTTGCTACTAAAATAACAACATGATGAGTTTTATTATTAGCTATCGAAGGCTGACTAAGAGTAGAAAATATAGAATATGATCAAGTAAGGGTGGCTCACCTACAAAAGTCTTAACAATGGTCTTAGGATCAAAATAACTATCCTCAAGTTGAGTTTCATGTTTAGAACAGATTGCATTCAATTCCTCTAACATCACATCACAAGTGAAATTCTTATATAACTCATGAAGTTCTCTATTACTCTCAGACTCATGCGAAACATCTTCCTCCAGAATGGACTCAATTTTAGTATCCTCAAGATTCGACCAACACACAACCTCATCTATCAAGTTAACTCCTATAGGTTGTTCAAAAAGCTCATTAGGTTGATTTCCTACATTAAAGATATTAAGATCAATCGACATGTTCCCAAATGTGAGTTTCATCGAACCATTTCTACAGTTAATCAAAGCATTAGATGTGACAAGAAAAGGCCTTCCTAAAATTATAGGGATTTGATTTTTGAGATTTTTGACCGGTTCAGTTTCTAGAACAACGAAATCAACGGGGAAGATAAAATCACCAATATTAATCAACACATCTTCAACTATACCTTTAGGAGTTTTAACAGAACGGTCAGCTAATTGAAGAGTGATATTAGTATTTTTCAATTCACCTAAACCCAAGGCTTGATAGACAGATAATGGAAGAAGATTCACACTAGCTCTTAAATCGAGTAAAGCTTTATCAATGAAGGTATTACCTATAACACAAGAGATGGTAGGAGAACCAGGATCCTTATACTTCACAAGGATTTGATTTGACAATATATAACTAACATGAGAGTTGAGGAAAACTTTTTTTGGAACATGAGTGGTTCTTTTATGAGTACACAAATCTTTTAGACACTTAACATAAGAGGGAACTTGTTGAATTGCATCTAAAAGAGGAATGTTTATCTTGACTTGTTTAAAGACTTCCAAAATCTTATCTAACGGAGAAGATTATTTGTTTGAGATAAGTCTTTGAGGAAACGAAGCTTTCGGCTTAAAGACTTTTTCACTAGACACATCAAAGTTTGATTTTGAAGGTGGTTCTTTGGATAGTGATGACTCATTAGATTCAGAAGTTTCAGGATTAGAAGACTGTGGAAGTCTAGGATTCAAGAGTAGAGGATTTGGTTCAGATGCTAGCTTATCTTCCTCATGACTATTAATACCAACATGATTGTTGAATTGATTGCCAGACCTTAGAGAGATGACATAGTTCACATTTTCATGAGACTTTTGGTTTTGATAAAATTTGGGATTAGCCTCGGGTTGACTAGGGAAATGATTTCTCTCTCTCTCTCACTGATGCTGTTTGCCAATTGACTAACTTGGACCTCTAGCTTAGATATGGATTGTGTGTTTGAATTTAGCAACTGTCTATCTTGGGTCAGAGTTTGCATGAAAAATTGTTGAGATTGAGTTAGATTATCTTGAGATTTCAGTAACGCCTCAATACTCTTCTATAAGGGATTCAAACGCTTATCAGGTTCACTAAAACCAGGAGGATTCAAGGGAACTGAGTTAGGATAATGATCAAGGGTTTGAGGAGAATATGAATTAGGATTTTGAGCTGGGTATGGACCAGGATTGGGCTTTTGAAAAGAAGGTTGAGAATTTTAATTATACTGATTGTATTGACCTTGGTTCCATGAGAAATTTGGGTGATTCTTCCAACCAGGATTATATGTGGGTGCATATGGATCATTCCTAACTCTAGATTGAAACATGGCATTGACTTATTAAATTTCAGGGCAACTGTCTATCACATGATTAGGAGAACTACAGTTTGCACAGATAAAAAATTGAGAAGACATATTGTTGGTTTCTAAGGCTTCTAGACATTTGGTGAGTGTAGCTAACTTAGCTTCGATTACAATAGAATTACCAACTACGTGTAAGCCCTTAGATCTTTTAGGTTATGGATTAGGTTCCCTAGTTGACTCCCACAATATTATTTTTTTAGCTAACTCCTCAAAAAATTGCCAAGCTTCTTCTTCATTTTTATCCTGAAATTTTCCTTGGAACATTGACTCTAACAAAACAGTGGTTTGACTGTTTAAGGCTTCAATAAGAATTTTACAAAGTATCCATTTTTCTATACCATGTTGAGGGCACTTAGACAAAAGCTTTTTAAATCTATCAAAATACTTCCAAAAAGACTCATTTCGATTTTGTTGAAATTGGTTTATTTCATTCCTAAGTCTATTTGCCTTATGGTTTGGAAAATATTTTTGAAGAAAGATAGACACAAATCCCCCCACATGGAAATAGAATTAACGGGTAGACTATACAACCATTGTTTAGCCTCTTCTTTTAAAGCAAAGTTAATAAGTCGAAGCCTAATGGAGTCTTCACTAAGTTGTTGGAGTTTTTTTAACGCGCACACATCCTCAAATTCTCGAATGAAAAGCTATGGATCCTCTCCCTTTACCCCAACAAACCTAGGTAACATGCTAATGTTGTGATGTTTGATTTCAAAATTATTCGCGGTTAGTTTAGGTAGGACTATGCATGAGGGTTTAATAGAACCAGCGGGATAACAACAGTCTTTGAGTAAGACATACATGACTTGTAAAAACTCGAATTTTTGACATCGGTAAAAGAGCCTTATAAATAAGTAACCTTGCGGTTTAATAAAAACTTTTATGACCATACCATATACGAGTTTTTAATTTAAGATTCCGAGTTGATATTGTGATTATACATACCAAATAAGTGTATGTAAGCGCTATTAGTTTTCGAAGAAAATGAACTTTGAAAAACGACCATATCTACGAACCGTCAAGGAACACGAATCACGATATAATTAAAAATCTAAAATCCTAAAAATTCAAACCCAAGTACGAGGCTTTAAAAGGCAAAGGACGTATAAGAAAGTATTTACCCCGAGAACCACTTACAAAGATTTATTATAAAAATGAATAAGCGACCAAATAAATAAGCTAACCATACAAGCTAACTAGGGTAAGAAAGTAACCATGGTTAAATAGTAGCTAGCCTAGCAAGAATAGTAACCTAGCTTGTGCATAGTAACCTAGCTAGTGAATAGTGGCATGAATAGTAGTAACTGTACTACCTAGCAACTAGCCTTGATCATAAGCTATACTAGGAAGATTTTGCAAGATTTGACAATTATTGGAGATATATACAAAGAATACATATCATCATTTCATAAGAAGTATCCAAGAAGCCAAGCAAATTCTCTCTCTTCAAGAAAAACATCATGATGATTTTCAAGAACCTCAAGGAAAGAAAAATTCAAATCTCATGCTCTACTCATTCGAAAATCACCAAATTTTAACCAAAGTTTCCTCATATCATATAAAAGGTACGTTCAAAATTTCATGTCCATTGTATTAGTATAGCATAGCCAAATCTTTGCTCAAAGTTGGTGATAAATAGTAACTCCGAAAATCTCTTTTTGTTTTATTGATTTTCATGGCATGATCTAGGTTCCTTAAGCACAACCAATCCCTCCCAAGGTTCAACCATCAATAAGAACATAGTCCAAGATATCAATAAAGGTATAAATCCTTACCCAAATTTTGTTTAAGATTTAAGTTTCAAGAAGATTAAAGATCTTAATTGTAAACCTAGTTTTATGGTTGATTTGTTATTTTCTTGATGATTAGTTAGTTAGTTATTAAGGTTGATGTTGTGGCCTCAAGAACATGATGTTCTTGAGAGGATTAATTGTTAAAATTATGGTATGGTGATTGATGATGTTTGATTAATGAATTTGAGCGAAAACGAAACCCGAGCCGCGAGCGTAACGTCGTTTAAATGAGAGAATCATAATCATAGTTTTCTGCAGAAATATAGTATTTATAAACTGTAGATTCTTTAAAAGTAAGACTAAAAATGATATATCTTGTTGTAAGGATCGTTTAGGCGCTTGAATCTCTTAATTTCGACTTACGGTTCAAAAGATAGGTCCGTTTTAGTGAAAATGATTTACGCGACAAACATTGCTAGGAAATAATGAACTTTGTAAATAGAATGATCGACTTAAGAATATTCAAAAATCATGAAATTTTTACAGAAATTAAGAAATAGAGTTTATTAAATTCCATAAAATTTTTAAGTAAAAATATTAATTTTTCGTTTTTATAAAAAACTCGGAGCCGAGGCCGCGCGGAGTAAAAACCCCAAACGTAACCCACTGCTAGAAAACTACCACTTTGGGATTTTAAACACTATTACCAGAATTATTTTTTCAAATAATATGTTTTACATTTTTCCTAGATCATGCACACGAAAATGGTGCATCAATTGAGTTAACGGTTTGAGAGAAATTAACGTTTTAGTGAAAGCGGTATGAATAATAATACTCCGGAGTTGACCGAACTTTTAAAATACTTTTCACCTATTTAAATTCATTTTATCAAAATGAAACTTTTATGATAAATATTAAAAGCACTCAAGAAGCTCCTCGAGGTGGTTTCTTATTAAAATATTAATTTTTCGATTTATTAAAAATGTTAGAGTGTGAGCCGTGTAATAGTAACATTCGGTAAAGTCAACTCTAGAAGACCACTTTGACCGTCCGTTTCGACCAAGGATTGATACTTATTTCGAGTCAATTGAATATTAAAAAATATGAAGTATTGTACTTATTAGAAATATAAGTCGGTGATGGGATTAGGAATACTGATTAAGATTATGACATTTGTTGATTAGAAAACCCGGAACGAGAGGAAGTCAGAAAACGTAACTTTGACTCCAGACAAGTTTTCAAACCCTACCTTTTTAGAACTGTTGTGTTGTGATTGCTTTTAAACACTGCGATATATGCATGATGAATGTTTTACGGTATTTTACAAATTATTATATATTGAATCATAAGATATGATGATTTTGGTACAATAAAAATACCGGATTTGAAATATATATTTAGACCGAGAGTCGGTCGGTGTAAGTTTACAAAAACCTGGAAGTATTCCGGAGGTGTTTATATTTGAAAAATGTTAAAGCTATAGAGTAGCGTGGCTTATATATTGTAGACCGAGAGTCGGTCGATATGTATTATTTAAAAACCCGGAAGCATTCCGGGGATGTTTTGGACAAGTGAAGTCCGTATTATTCGAGGTTTAATTATTTAATAATAATTATTTAATTATTAAATATTTATTAAATGATTTAACATGATTTAAAATTCATAAAACCTATTTTAAAAATATTTTCTGAAGATTCAGAAAATCATTCTAATTATTTCGGATTATCGAAAATATTATCTCGACGTATTTTAAATATTTAGAATATAGTTTCAAAAGAAACTCCCTCTTATTTATTTATTTGTTGTCAACGGTCAACTCACATTATCTTAGTACTTCCTCCAAAAATTCTCGGAAGTACATATATATATATCAATATGTACCTATCAACAAGCAATATGCTTGGGAAAAAAATAAGTTCTAGATATATGATGGGATTCTTACAAGGACAGGGAGGGGTAGACTTCAGTACTTCGTGGACTAGGGGGACTACCAATTTACTACCAGATGAGAAGGTACCTTATATACCGATGAACATGTGGAGTCTGCGTACCTGAGAGGGATGGTCACAAAAACGCGTCTTGACAGGGATAGACACGAAGTGTAAACCTGAGAGGGATGTACACAGAAAAGGCCCGAATACGGCCAGGGTGATAATCGATAACAAAGGGAATCATCTTTCTACATGTAGAGGACAATAAATATTTACCGTTATATGACTGATCATCGTATCTCGGGGGCTCCGGTGAACGTCCTATTCTTCCAATTAGAATTGAGATGCTATACCGTAACCCAAGCCTAGATGCTGGGTTTACCATTAAGGTATTTGCAGACTAATAAGTCAATTAAAGAATTATTTTGAAAAGAGGTGTGTATCACTAAGAAAACTACTCTGAATAAATACATATCCTTATACGGATTAATATAATTTCTTTAACAGTCTTTTCATACTGTTGATTATTATGGCTGAGCATTATTTCTCACTCTTGCTTCCTTTTAAATGTCACAACACAATAAATTACCAATATGCCGGAGTGGGACTTAGTCCTTGAAATCGTGGGGAGAATCCCTTACAGCTTTGTCTAAGGTGGACCAGAGTATTCAGATAGGTGTAAGATGTTGGTAGTAATTATTGTAACTTCATGTCGAGGTTACGAATAATTGTTTAAGACTCTGTAAAGTACATTTGAGTTGTAATAAAAGAAGATTACATTGTGTACAACATTTCTAAGACTATAACTTGTGTGTATGTGTGAGATTGGGGGTCTGTGAGATAGAGCTATTGGATTATTGAGTTAATACAGGTTACACATGATTGGAATATTATATGACGACCCAGATTCCTGACCCCGGATTTGGGGGCGTTACATGACTACAAGTAGAATTTCTATTTCTTTTGATTTGATTTTAGTGGGTGAAGAGAAGCCGAGTTTCCTTACTACTTTAGAAGATGAAAGGTTAGAGTGTCTTATTAATCAAGATGAATGGTCTCGAACCCAATTACTTTGCATATAGGACAAGTAATCACGTAGCAGACAAGAGCTATAAGTAAACACACAAGAAACATTAGAAAATCAAAAAGAAAAATCTTAGATCTATGGGTAATCTCAAAAAAATCTAGAAAACTCTTAACTTTTGGACCACCAAAAAGTCTATAAATTTAGATTTATTCAAACCGATTGGCTAGGTAAATGGGGGCACTTCCTTGTAAACAAGGCGCTGAATTCGAGAACCGCTTGCCTAGTCACCAATACAAATTGGCCAGGTAAGTGATACACTTGCCTTGTCACCAAAAGTTTGAATAATTCCAAATTTACTTTCTCTTTTAGGTACCTTCGTAATTGAGCTCGAAATCCTAGGGGCTAACGTCTACTTAATTTTATTAAGGTAGGTGAATGCAAGATGAAGGAATTAGTGATTTGTGGGCCAAGATGAAATCCCTCACCTCATATTGTAATGGGGTGGTGCCCATAAGATTAACTAGATGAAGCAACACACAAAGAACAAGATAATTAACACTTATGGATGCACTACACTACGTGTATTATACTAAATTGTACGTACCTCTTTCCTCCAGCAATCACCACAATTGTATAAGATGGAAATCAATAAATACAAAAAAATCTAGATGATGTGATCCTACGTGAAAGAATGAATGATGCAACAAATTGGTTATTGAGAATTAACTAACTAATATTTTTGGGGGTTTTCAAATATTTTTTTTTTTTGGATTTTTCAATAATAAAAGTTAGAAATAAATAGATAGGAGATATGGAATACCGAAAAGCGCTTTCAAAAATTCCAAAAGAGACGGTGAGGCCTTCTTGCAATCTTCTTGTCCAAGATTTACTCCGCTTCATGATTCCCTAAAAAAATAAAGAAAAAAAAAACTAGTCCGAAGAATTAAATATCAAGGAGTGAAAAATTAACAATGATCCCCGGCAGCGGCGCCAAAAACTTGATGTGTAAAAATATAAGAACTTCATAACAATTTAAATCAGGCGAACTAGACAAATAGATTTGAGATGAGATTTGTTTAACCTAATTAGAAAATAACAAATAATATGGGAAACCTAGGAATCAGAATCTATTAATCAATCACAATTAATATCAACTCGCCCTAAAATCAATTCTCTTTTCTTCACAAAAATAACGTATATCAATTAACGAGACAAGCATATACTATGAAACTTGTTATCTAACAATAACCCGTCAAAACTTCATGGAGCAAGCATAGACAATGAAAAATAAATCCGATAACAATAATATATCAAAATCACTTTGTCAATTGAATAATTAAACACCAAAAAAAATCATGAGAATCAAATAATAGGAACGAGAAGATAGAAAAACAATTAAATTAACTTCATCTTTATCCTAGGGAACAAATTTAGCTACACATGATAAAAAGATAAACAAAATAAATAACTAATTGGGTGTCTTGGGGTGTGTTGGGTGTCTTGGGTGTGTAAAATACAAGAGGGGAGACCCATATATATATAGGGAAAATATGGGGGTTTGGGTCTTGGGATACAAGTATGATTCTTAAAGTAAATCCTTTTTCTTCTCCAATAAGTATTCTATTTATCTTCCAATTCCTTTGACTTCTAAAATAGTCTACCTCCTTCCTTATTTACACCTTTTCCAACTCAAATTATGATTTTATTAATTTTCCTACAAAACAAAATAAAACAATTTATTTATTAATAAAATTATGAAAAAGGACATAAAATAGGTATTAAAAACATGCAATAATATGGACCTATCAAATGTCAAGGAATTATATGTTCAAAATAATTAAGTACTAAAACAAGGTACACTACTTCACTGATCACTACATTAAAAACTAATTTACTGAGAACTACCCTGAATCAGGTCCTGATCACATCCTATTTCATAAATTTTACTATCAACAAGCAGAAAAACATCTAATAGCGAAATATGATTCAATTCATGTTTGAAGAGGATGGTTCCATGGAGGTTTTTTGTCTTAAAAAAATTCTTTTATCACGACATATTCCAATACATGTTTTTTGAAGAACTATTTAACATTCTCGGAGGTGCTCTAAGGGGCAAAACAAGTGTCCATATACCCACACGACTACCATCCTATTTTTTAGCTAAAATTGAAGTTGCTCCATCTGTATGCATGTATCAGTACTAACATGTGTAAAAAGAAGCTTGGATCTAAATGAACAAGCTTTTGAACAAGTTTCATCGGTCCTTGCAGTGAACTTTTTCTTAGTCTACTGATGACCCCGAACACGGAAGGGAATATATTGAAAAGACTGCCTAAGAAACTCATGACACCTAAAAATTAACATAACATTGAATGGCACAAGGTAAAAGTTAATTGAACTCTCAATAGGAAAAAAAAGTCCAAATGTATTCTACTTACAGAATCAACTATTAAACAGAGTATAGAACAAAAGGGAAAAATAAACAATGCATCATAACAGAGTTCAAAATTTGTATTAATGAAATAATTACTCATGTCCCCCTCACTCTTAGTTACATTTCTCTTCTTATAAACCACCTCGTTCACTCTGTTTCGCTGCCAATTTCCCATTTCATTTCATCATTTTCTTTATAATTGTGTCTTAAATTTTTCTCAGTAGAGGCTTTAAATACTCATGACGTTGCTCGTCTCCCCATGGTCTCCCTTGCTTCTGGTGTTATTGCTGGTGATCCAAAAAAGAGGCAACGGTTTTACGTAGAAATGACTCCAGGAAAATCTACTGTAGTTTTGTGAAAGAAATTGGTTCGAGAGGCCAACAATAAAACGGTGTCTGTTAATTCTCCGGGAAAATCTTTGGTCCAGGAGGATAGCAATGAAGTGGTAGATGTTGATTCGGCTGACAAGGCTGTGGTCCAAGAGCCTAGAGATGAAGTGGTATATGATGAATCGGCAGATTATGAGGATTCTTTGGGGGATTTCATCAAAACCTGTTAATAGATTATTTTGTTAAATGGACAAAGTAACTTTAACTAAAAGCTTAAAGTAAACTTCATGAATGTACTAAGAGAGAGCCATAATAACGAGAAAATAAACTAAAAATGGTTATTGGTTAAGCAAAACTTATGTATATGTTATATTTGGGCACTAAGTAATTGCACCACAAGCTTAAAACCATTATCGAACCATGCTACATGTCACATAGCATAGTTCCGAAATAAATATCATATATAAGTGGAGAGAGCCAGAGATGAGAGTATCTAAACCTTTCTTTTTTAACTATTTAATCAGTGTAATGTAAGTATGGAACTAATTAATTTAATATGGGGTAGGAAATACTATATAAAGTGCTAACAATAATCATTATTTGACAACTATTAAGGACTTCAATGAAAAAACTTAATTTTTTTGTTATGGTTCCTCCCTTTCCTCCATTACATCAATATATTTGGTGGCACTAAATAAATATTACAATACTTGATATCAACCGTTCAATAAGCTACAATCTTAAGTATTGCTATAAACAACACCAAATCAATAGTATGTGTTTAAGGAACATTTACATATCTCTTATCATAGAGATGCCAAGAAAAATATTCAAGTGACATTCTTACAACAATAACTGAAACAAATGAGCTTATCAAAAAAATAAAGGAGACATATTAAAAGTGAAAAAAATACAAATAGACCAATATGTTATCACTTTTAAGCATAAAATCTCTTTAAACTTGTCAATTTTTTTTTATAAAAATGTAATGTTAAATTAGAAAGATTTTACAAACAAATTTAATATCTTCCTATGTAGAAAATGACAAAAATTAATGTATACTTCCAACTAAAAGAGGTGATAGTCTTACCTGTGTTGCACTTTATCTCGCTTGACAATTGAACAACTTTCTTCTATTCTTAATTTCTCTGCTTGTACATATTCTTTCTACAAGACACCATGAGGCCGATTAAATTATAAATTTATATAATTATCGAAAAGAGGCGCAAGATCTAAAATAAATCAAAATATACATACATTTGCATTTAAATACATTTCTGAACTTAATAAGTACCAAACTCAAGAATATTAACAAGTTAAATACCAAATAAAGCATATTAATAACTTACACGTGTACCAAATATAACCTAGATGTTGAAAGAAATAATATAAACACGATTGAACACATAAAATGCTTTCAACGTATGATAATGTTTCAAAGTAAGAAGATAACATCAATGACATTAAATTTATAAAATTTAACATGTAAGTTTTTGTAATCCTATTTATTTAGTATAATTATCACATACATCATCAGTAGACTTTTGAGGGCTATATATATATATAGAAACTCCATGCTAGCAATATCTTTAATAGTAAATTACATTATAAGTTATATTTATATTAAATTTCCTATGAACACTCAAAATTTACAACAAGTACATGGAAAAGCGAAGCAAGTTGATAAAAGGAAGATAGAACAAAAAAGGAAGAATAAAGTTATTGCATTAATCAGAGGAGTTTGAGAAGTGGGTCGGCCTCCAACACTTTTAAAAAAATAGGTATGCTTGAGTTTCAATTTGATAATGCGACAAATACGCATTGCGTCTCTCATCAAGTCGCTTTGTCGAGGAAAAGTTTTGCAACTGGGCAAACTATAGAACATCAACATGCACACAATCTGTGTGGGGAAGGGAGAGTGTTTGTATCAATATGACCATAATAAGATATGTCAGTCCAGTATAAAACTTTTCTCATTTTATATGTTATACTTGTCAAATTTTTTAATATTAAGCTATAAATTTAAATAGATATTTTATACAACTCTAAAGAATATGGACATATACTTAATTCTTAACTACTGAAATAGATTATGAGTTTCGACAAAATAAAAATGGATTACGACTTATATTTTATTATAGAGTTCAAAACACAACCAAATTCACCATATCAGTTAGGAAGACTTGTCGATAAGTCATTCAACGCATTCCAAGTAAATGCATAATAATACATATATCTGCATACTATAGTCAGATGATAATATTTTATTACAAATATATATACTAATTTTACATCTACATCAAGGGACCAGTAAAACTAATGATATAAGCTCTAATTCAACAAATAAGAAATATCTAAAAATAGGATCCGTATGCGAAAGCACATCAATTTGACAAATATATCAACCTGATATCTAATCAAACTAACTAAATATGAAAATTAGCTTGAAATTTGTCTCTATTATTTGGATCTATCACTATCAAATAATTATTTAGTAACATGGTGGTGTATTTACTATGATGGTGTAAATGAGACTTTGAGACATTATTTTTTTGAATAAAGTTCAAGAAAAATTTAGCTATATCTTGATGTATTCTCCAATTTTTAGCTAGTGTCGATTTGGTTGGAGAGGGTACAAAACAGTTACCGATGATGTAAAATGTTCAGATGATCCTTTGGATGATGTAAAGTTCAGAGTAAAAACTTGGTTGTATAGTCCAACACCGTTCAGTATTTAACTTTCAAATATGAGGAGAGTGGGGACTTGTTATAAGGCCAATAGAATTATCCTTGTTCATTTTATGACGTCTTCGTAATTTTTCTTCACCTTACGTCCATCGACACATTTACTTTTTATATGTACTCAAAGGTGCATTGAAGAGTTACTTGTACATGATATTTTCATTGTACAAGAACATCTTTCATGCTTATATAGGTATGTGCAAAATAATAAAAAGGAGTCACGCTAATTTAATCCCTCCCGCAAACTTCAATAGCAATATTTTTCCCGCAGCCTCCCGTCCCGATCCAATCATCACAATCTAACAATCGAGAAAGGGATGGCAACTTATACTTTAATTAAATAAGAAATGTATAATAGTACTAATAATATGAAAGAGTATTAAAATTTAAATCTTATCAACTTAACACTTGAAAGAAAACACTGACTAACAATTAAGTTTTCACAGAAAATTAACACAAGAACTAAATAGTTTCAAGCGTGTTGCTGATCTGTAGTTGCAGAATTGGAACCGTATTTTTCTCTTTTGACCAGAGCAAAAGGAATCTGTAAGATGAATCACGAACAACAAGAGGATTTTAATTTAGTGTTAGTATCCATAATTTCCAAACGAAGAAGCAACAAATGGTTGTCAACTAATTCAGAGTTAAAAAAAGTCATAACTACAATTTCCTCAACAAATATACTCATGCAAGATCATAATAACATGAGTTACCTCAGAGCTCCACAAAATATAGTAACACCCTTCTAGAGAAAATGTCTCAAAATAATGAAAAGAGAAGGACGCAATATCAAGCATAATACATTTATAACACTATCTTGATGATCTCGAACAAAAAACATGTACAATCTCTGAAGATGAAAATTACAGATCATCAAGAAACATGAAACTAATTATGTTATTTTTATATTAGGTCAAAATATAAATGTTAGGGGAAATGAATGGTCTAAACCAATAAATCATACAATCTCTATAAATCTAGTTCGTTTATCAAATATTCAATATAATTTAAATACAACAAACTAAGGGGGATCTAGTTTGCAATCAAACCACACAAAACATGCAAGACATAAATTAACAAACAGTGTTCCCAATTTGAGTTCATTCCAGTTATATCTTATACAATATAAATAGCCTTACAATATACAAATGCAATTCAATTAATAATAACATAGAGCCACATCACCTCAACACAAACATAAAAATAAAAAAAACATGTGCCTAAATGTTCATATATGAAAACAAAAACATTCTTAACTTTTAATACTGTTATATATCTACATAGTATACAAATAGTCTTGCTAAATAAATACAAATGTAATTCAACAATTAACAAAATCCACATCACCACAACATATGCATAAAAAACTTAATTCAATTAAAAACAATTTACAAACAAACAATTATTGTAGAAATAATAATAGAATACTCACCACCGGATCCTGATTGGGAGAATCTAAAGATACCACTTCATTATTAGGCTCTTGGTCCACAGTCTTCTCAGACAAATCAACATCTACCACTTCATTGCTATCCTCCTTGACTAAAGCCTTACCCAGAGAATCAACAAACACCTCTTTATTGTTGGCCTCTCGAACCAATTCCTTCCACGAAACTATAGTAGTTTCTCCTGGTGTTAATTCTACATAAAACCGTTGCCTCTTGTTTGGATCACCGGAAATAACACGCGAAGCAGGGGTGGGCACGGGGAGACGGGCGTCATCATAGGTATCTAAAGCCTCCATTGGAAGAAATCTAAGACACAATAATGAAAAAATGGTGAAATAAAAATGTGCAGGGAGGGAGACGGAGTGAACGAGGAGGTGAGTAAGGAGAGAAATGTAACTGACGAAAGAAGGAGACGAGATACATGAGTATGTGTAGATAGAGATATATGAGGGATAGAGATGAGAAGTTTGTCTTGTTCTGATAGATTTCAAACATGACTTTACTACTATGTTTGGATTGTTCTCCGATGATACTATTGTTTTTTTAAGAAATTGCTCATTTGACGATAAGGAAATAAAAAAATAAAAGATACATTATTCCATATTAAATTTTGAGGAATATGTATTTTGGATTTTTTTTAGATATCACTTATTCGTTATCCCACATGTTATTTTAGTAAATTTATAATTTTTAAATTCATGTTTTAAAAAGATAATTTTAAGAGGAATTACTAAAAATACTATTTTTTTCTAAATTTGTTTACGATTTTACTATCTTTCGAAAATAATTGCAAAAAGACGATTTGCAACCAAAAGCAACTACATATGTAACTTTTTTCACGCTTTCTGAAAAATGTACCGAATTATTTTTTTTGTTGCATTTGAGGTTGCATTAGGTATCATTTGGTTGAATCTGGTTGCAGCGGGTTGCAAAATAGTATTTTTGCAAAAAAATTGAAAAATCATATTTTTGAAAATTAAAACTAAAACAATTTGTATTTTTTCAAAAACAACTTCAAAGAAGCGTATTTTTCAAAAAAGAAATCTCAAATTTTTATGAGATGACAATATAACTATCTTAAAAATGTTTAATCTTTATTTCTTCAAAGAAAAATTCACTTTTATAAGTGGTACACATAGTGAAAATGCTTATTACTCATACTCAAACGATAATATTTATCATGTCGATATTTTTCATATAATTTAGAAAAACATTTTTGTTTGGTTTTTAAATTAGTAATTGAGATTTGTAAAAAACCTAAGTCAAAATCTAGCATTTATTAGTCATTTTTTGCATGTTTTTTAAATAAATAGTATATTTTATATGAATTTATTGGGTTAAAATTTACAAGAACATGAATATTTAAATTAGAGCTGTGTATTCAATTGAGATTTGAAACAAATAGGATTTTAAAAATCCAAGGGTATTAAATTTGTATTTTTGATAATCCACTAAAATCTGAAGGTAAGGGTGAGCAAAACCGGATATCTTGTCCGATTTTAAAATTCAAATCGGATATCCGGTTTTTCGGATCACTAAAATTACTTTTTACATCTGGATTCGATTTAATCAGATATCTAGATATCCGAATATCCAATTAAACCGGACCGAAAATCGGATTATTCAGATCCAATTTAAACTTCCATTTTATGAAAATTACGATTTACGTGTTTTTAATACATATTCGAGTTGAAAAACTAATGATGCAAGAAATTATACTTTTCTCATTATATTATTAGTTGAGAAAAATAGTGACACATACATCAATTTAGTATAAACATTGATTCTAAATTTGCAAGCATGATCAATATAAAAATATTTCTTATTACACACTTATATCAAATTTATTGTTATCCAGTTTTCAGAATACTCGTCAAACATAAATTATTATTTCTTACTATCACTTATGTCATCTACAAGCATGATCAATATAAATTTATTGTTTTCTACAAAAAAAATATAAATTTGTTGTTATCACACACTTATATCGAATTTGTTGATGATACAGAGGAAGGAATACTGAGTCAATTAGATATTAACCTGAAACATTAAAAGTCTAAGAGAGAAAGAGTCATATCGTCACTAATATTTTTTTTAAAAATCTAAAATAATTATCACTTATTACGTGTTTATATATAAAGTTTATTTTTTATTAAGCAAAATGAATATTGGATCGGATCTGGATATTCAGTTTTATGAAAAGTTGTGATCCGAATCCGAATCTATATTTAAAAAACCGGATCAGATATTTGGTCCGAATTATTCAAATCGGATATCCTAATATTTTGGATTTTTCAAATAGCATGCCAGATCGAAAATTCAAATAATCCCATTTTTATGCTCACCCCTATATGAAGGTATTCAATTTGGAAATTGATTTTTTTTTCAATCTTGGGGTATTCAAATACTTTAAAATATTGTGGTATTTAATTTAGATTTAAAACAATCTATTAAAATCTCATGGTACTCAACAAGTCATGGATTTGTTTGTATTCAGTAAAATGATAGATTTCATTGGATTTCCTAGTGTATTATATATATTTTGAAATCCATTAGATAAGATTTTAAAAGATTCTTCTAAAATTATCAAAATTCTACGTATACATGTTTACTCCCAAATTTTAGATGAGATCTTGAAGGATTTTGAAGAATCATCCTCTTATTAACATTGATCGACCTCTCGTTGTTCACATATCATAATACCATATAATTATATCATTTGTTAATAAATTTTAGAATATCCAGAAATATAAAATGTTAGGTATGAGATGCACACATGGGGGTGAATGTGTATTTCTTATTTTTTACTTAAAAAATTTATGAATTATTTTCAATAAATCATGTTCGGTGTTTCAGCTATGTTAAACTTAACAGCTAAAGTATTTTTCTACTGAAAATCAATTAACTGTAAAAGACACAGCGAAACAAGTATCAAAACTCACATGATCTTTATTCAAAATCAATTGGGTTGTTCTCCAAATCTAAGTTCTTGAATATTAAAGAACTTAGTTTTCCCTTGAGAGAGTACAAAAAGTTCTAAATTGTTTTGTTACTTTTAGACAAAGGACTTGTGACATGCTTTATAGAATAACATACACATTTCGCAAATATTGCATTAAAATAGACTAATATATTTTCTAAAACTCTTTTGTCTATTTCTATCTCAAGTGCTACATATCTGCAGACAATCTTCTAGTGTTTGTACACTCCTTTTTCCAGTTCATCTTGACCCTTGATCTTTGCACTCTTGAAACTACATTTATAGACTTTTCATTTTAATGATAAAATAGTTTAACCACTGATAATTTGGAATCTTCATGATAATTGCATTCTGTAAGTGAAACTGTTATCGAGATATTCTAAGTACAAAAAGCCTTGTTGATATCTCCGCATCTTTCTATGTATTTGACTTATCGATATTTCCATATTTCTATATATATTTGACTTGTCGATATCTCCACATCTCTACATACATTTGACTTATCGATATCTTCACATCTTTACATGTATTTGACTTGTCGATATCTCCACATCTCTACATGACTTCGCGATAGAGATCTATGTAGCTTGTAAAGACTTCTCTATAACTTCTATTGTTAGGTCCGTAATCAACTATAGAGGCTGGGGGGGTGAATACAATTTATACAATCAATTCGATAAAGCTTCAATAGAATCAACAGTTTTTATATTAACAGATAAAAACTGATTACAAACGTACTCTCTCAAAAGGATGAACAAATGTCCTTGAGAGCTGCTAGGTTATGCGAATGATATAACAATATTCGTAATGCATATAACATGAACCTAATATGTGCTTTATATAGAGTACAACTACACAATCAAATAAGGAATCCTATTATATTACAATAAGGAAACCTATCCATGTATAATTGCTTCTGAGATAAAGTCCTTCACCGCCTTGAATTCCTATTTTCCTTTTCCTTCTCGAAAATCTACTGAAGTGACAAATCCCGTTGACATCATCTGCTAATCATCAAGTACTGATATAAGTACTGATGACGTCACTCTTCAGTAAATACTAATATAAGTTCTGATAAGAACTTCTGATAGTTTCTGTCAAGATATCATCAATTATATCTAACAATCTCCCCCAACTTGTGCATTATGAACATATGTACAAGTTCCAATTGATGATGTCAAAACTATCTAATTGCAAAAATCAAGTAAGCATATTCTTTCTTACTTTAGTGAATATTAGACATTACTCTTCATTCTGAACTCTAACACGGTCTGGAAAATCTTAAAGAAACTTCCCCAGCAGATTTTCTTCTATTACATCCAAATACCATTGCATCCTCTGTTTATGTTCCTTCAGTCATCTGTTGATTCATCATTCTGATAGATGGCAGCCCTAAGATTATGTAACTTTGAATTTCCAAGAGATAGAGCATCCAGCTCCAGAAACCCAATTTTCTTTCCATCAGGATTAAAGGTTAAAACTTTAGTCCTGAGACTCATTTCTATCTTGGCTCCTCCAGTAGGCATATCAACAACATATTCAGTTTGATCCATATACTTTGGAATGTAGTTAGATTTGTAAGACATTCTTCTCTGCTTTAACTATATCAGGTTCTTTATGAATGCAGACTATCTTGCAGTTACAAAATTAGTTACCTTGAGAATTGTAGCAATAAGTTCCAATTCCTGCCATGGTTTGTCGCTTAACTATTCTTGTGTCAACCTTAAGTTTCTCCCAGACTCCAGAAAAGAAATTATTTTCTCTTCAACACGATCAATAACAATTTGCACTGATATGATCTTCTGTATGTCTTCAAGCATTACAATGTCTCTAATTTCTGTCAAGTTAGAATGCTTTCTTAAAGTCAAAGCATCTCCTACAAATGGATCATCATCATTTAATCTTCCAAGACCACTTGTGATTCAGGTTTTCAAGAGTGAGAACTTCCACTATAAATCTTCTTTAATGTTTAAGAAGAATCTCTTCTAGGTGGTGGTTTCTTGCTTCCCCATAGTAGCTTCTTCTTTTCTTCAAAAGTAAGTTTTGGCTTATCAGAGACTATGTTTTCAAAATCAGGATTTCATAAATCAGCTTGAATTGGGTTTGAGAAATCAACAACATGAGTAGAATCAGAGGTTGTGATTGGTTGAATAACAACTTCTTCTTTATTAACTTGAGCAATATCAGAGGTTAATTCAATTTTTCAGCCCAGTCAGCTCCATGAATCTTCCTTCTTTGGTGAGCTTGATTGATTTCTTCTTCTTTAGTAATTTCATCAGTATCAAAAGATTTAGTAACTTTATAGATTGGATCTATCAGTATTTGTGATTTAGTTGCTTTAGATACTGATTTCTTCTTTGAAATAACTTTGGCTTTAGGCTTTAAAAGCTTTGACTTCTCTCATATCTTCTCTTTCCCTTTATGCTTCCTGTCAACAGTTAAGATAGCTTGAGATCTGAGAGATCTTTCAGCCTCTGCCTGGCTTACCTCCCTTATAACTACACCTTTGGTTGGTCTGTTAGAATTATCATCTTCATAAACATCTTGAGAGATAACAACAATATCAGTATTTACTGTCTTCATAGATTTTTTGAAGTCTTCCTCCATTTGCCTTAGCTGTTCTAGATCAACTCCAGGATTTTCTCTTTCAAAGATTCTTCTACTCACCTCAGAGTCAAATGTTTGAATCTTTGGATCCTTGTAGAATAGAGTTGTCTTTCTACCTTTCACTTTCAGAGTTTGAAGATATTGACTTGCTTCTGCACCAGCTTCTATCTCCAGAATACCTTGGTCTTCATCAGCAGTTGTGACTTGTAAAGTTTGTTGAGTTTTTGTAGTAGTCAGAGTCAGTTCTTTAACTCTTCTTTCACTTTTCTTACTTTTTCCACCTTGTCTAAATTGAGACCTAGTGATTTCTTTGATGAGCCACTAATTCCAACTAGCTCTTCACCCCTTCCCCTTTCACTATCCTTCTGTCCCCCCTTATTACCTCCATCAGGATTTTCATCATCAGTATTTGTCAATGCCAGCTGCTTGCATTTATATTGAATAATTTTCTCCCTCTTTTAGGCATCATCACCAAGTAGTAGAGAAAGAATCAGCTCCATTGAATTCTGTACCTCTGTAAGTTGATCAGACATTTGAACTTGCTTAGCTTCTAATCTAGTTTGATTAGCTTCAACTGTAGTTTCTATAGCAAATATTGGTGCAATTTGTTTCTGAATTTCCTGATGAGTAGTCAGCCTTGAAGTAATCAATGATTCTTTGATCTGATTGATTTGAGAAGTAGTTGCTTCTTGAGCTATATGTAAGGATATGACAACCAGAGTAGATGCTTTCAAATGAGTCAGCATATCAGGATTTTGAATTCTCTGTTCAGCTGTTTCCTGATGTTCGATAACATTTGTTCTGGAAATAGGATATGTATCATCTTTCCATTTAGCATTCCAGATAGCATCAAAATAATCCTGTTATTTCTTGGCATCCAACTCTTTCAGTTTTCGTTGCCTCATATGTGTAGGCATATCTTCAGGGAAGAAAAGATCATCTTCAGGATCTATAAGAACATTAGAAATATTAGCTTTTTCACCATTATTAGATTCTCCCTTTGCAACTGGATTTTGAACTATCTTCTGAACTTCCTCACCAGCTTCAGCAATTAAGATATACTGAGAAATTGGTACAATATGTGATCCAGTAGCTTCAGAAGCTTCAATACTATCAACACTTAACTCCACATCTTCAAGAATTTTAGATAAATGAACTGGAGCTTCTAAATTTACTTCCAAAACCTCAATTCCTGTAGAGTGTTGTGGTGACCCTGAAATGGATGAAACTTTATGAATGGACTGTTGTGCTACTACATCTTTAGCAACAATAGGGATTACTTCATGTGGTGGAATAGTAGAGTGAATGGACTGTTTTTCATCAAAACAGGGATTGTTTCATGTGGTGGAATAATAGATTGAATGTAATGCAAGAAAGTATCATTACTTAGACCTGCAGGGAGTTTAGTTTCACTTGGTACACTAGAGTTTATCAAAGTGTCAACAGACTGTTGTTCAGCAGTTGTTTCATGTGTACTCTGTGCACCTGCAAAATATAACAAGTATTAATTAATCTCTATTTTATTTTAAAGTAGTCTCACTACTCCTCACACCACACATCTTATGACTTTTAATAGTTAGAGTTTCCTCACAAGGATTACTAAATCTTATCTCTCATCTACCTCTCCATTTTCCAGGAAGGATCCCGCCTCTCTTTAATTCTGTTTTTCTCTAAATCTTTTCACACAACTCACTGAAAAGCTCAGATAATTTTTCCTACAGAAATAGGAGGTGGCAAAAGAAGGGTGATCTATGGTCATACAACTAGAGGTAGTCCTTAAATAAGGTCTGGAAATAATCATACCAACAGAATTTAAAACATGCATAATAAATGCTGAAAATACCAAATCAGTATTTAGAATAAATGCTGATAAAGTAATGATAGTATTTATACCTTGTGAATCTGAAGTCACAATTGAACTCACAGTTAACACTGTGGTTATGATAGTTGTTGTTCACCAATTGTGGGAACCTCCATTTGAATTGTAGAGGATTTGATCAGGTTACTATCATGTACCATGATCTCAAACCTTGTTCTTCTTGCAAAGAACTGACACTTGAATGTGTTATTGAAAGCTGTCACAGGGTCTTCAGTAAAAACCGATAAAACCTTTGTGTCTCTATTAGTATCATTAAGACCTACCTCAGCATGTAGTCTCTAACCAACTTAATGTTGTTTCTGAGTGGTGAACATAATTTCAAGAACTATGTCACTTGATTTTGGCAACATTTGAGAAATGGATTCAAGTATTTCAGTTATAAGAAGAAATTTAAGATATACGGTATGTGATTTTAAGATTGAGTGTGAACAACTTTCTTGGAGAGAAAAAGAAAGTTTCAAAAATATGTCCTGAATAGACATTTTAGATAGATAAGTAATCAAAATTCTTCTCAATTTAGAATTAAACCTTTTCTTAATTTCTTCTGTGAAATCAGTTTCTTCCTATAATGATGTGTGTAATCTGTACTGAAGTAAACACATGCAACTCAAACAAGGATTAGTTGAACACATGCATTATTGAAAAATTTCTGAAATTAAGCATTCGATACCAATTAGAATATGAACAGTTATTAAAGATTAGGCACACAAAACATGTAACAGTCATACAAATATGAAAGCAAGGAATACCAAAGATATTTTCATTAATATGAAGAAGAGAAGTACAAGATTTTTAGAATTTTAAGCATAAAATCCTAACGTAATCTAAACTACTCATTCTTCTTCTGCTTCTTTGCAGCCTGCTCCACTTCATCTCCCGACGATGATAAGTTCTCGAGATTGTCATTGCAAGAGAAATTATATTCTCCTACAACTCAAGAGCCTGAATCCTATGCCTGCTCAGCCTCTTTGACCCGGCATTCCTCTTCAAGAATGGTCTCCAGTTGAAAGAACTGGAAATCAGTTTGCTATTCAAAGGACAGTTCCTCATAGACTGACAATGGAATATCATGAGGATTATAAATTTGGTGGTTGATCTTGACTCTAAGTCCCCAAGGGTCATAGTAGATACGACCCTCTTTTAACTTGAAAGCGAGATAGTAAACCCCACCCTCAATGCGAGTATAAAAATGGTTTTGGTTCATGATGAGGATTTAGAAAAGACAAAGAGTAATGTATGAAAAAGGTAGTGAGAAGTTTTTGGAAGTGAAGGGTTTGTATATATAGGAGAGGAGATAGAAACTGAAAAGACCCTTGATTACCCATGTAATAATTAAACACCACATACATACACTATTACGTGTATCTAGGTAAATAAAAAGTAATTTCCCTTTTCAAATTCTTATTCCCAATGTAAGTACTCAAGTGTTTAAAAGATACTTACAACAATAGTTAACCCATGTAAGTATTAAAAGATTTTCCACTAACTCACTGTTAATAAAAAAATACCGAGTAACCATTTATTTTGAATAAAATCAAAATAATCAATTAGATATAATAGTCAATTATGGTTTGACCATTATCAGTATTTAATCATGACTATCAGGATTCATCTGTCAACACTAGTTTGATCAATATCAGAATTTAACAACTACTGTCAGGATCTATTAGTCAAAGCAAGTTTAACTAATATCAAAGCATATACGTATAATCAGTAGTTTAACATGCAGCTATCAGCTATGATTCATTGAAGTTAATTGTATATTATCATGGCATCATAATTTAACATAATAATCAGTATCTAACAAGTACTGACATATAATAAGATACCATGCTTCAATTATCAGTAGTTATTTATTAATTATCAGAGTTTGAGAATTATCCTGATATCATTCCCAATTCATTCACCAATTTTGTGAAAGTAGCTTCACAGAGAGGCTTGGTGAATATATCTGCTAATTACTGATCTGTTGGAACAAAGACCAATTCCATTGTACCTGCTTCCACATGTTACCTTATGAAATAGTACCTGATACTGATGTGTTTAGTCATTGAATGCTGCACTAAATTTCCTGTCATTGCAATAGCACTTTGATTATCACAATATATAGGAATAGCATAATAGTCTAACCTATAATCCAATAACTGATTCTTCATCCATAGAATCTGAGCACAACAGCTTCCTACAAAAATATATTCAGCTTCTACAGTTGATATGGAAATTGACTTTTGTTTCTTGCTATACCAAGAAACCAATCTGCCACCAAGAAATTGGCAGCTTCCAGAAGTGCTTTTCCTATCTATTTTGCATCCTGCAAAATCAGCATCTGAATATCCAATTAGCTTAAAGTCTGAATCTCTAGGATACCATAATCCCAGATTCATGGTGCCTTTGAGATATTTAAAAAAAAAATCATAGCTGATAGATGAGGTTCCCTTGGATCAGCTTAGAACCTTGTACAGAGACAAGTAGCATACATGATATCAGGTCTACTAGCAGTCAAATATAGGAGTGAGCCAATCATACCTCTGTAGTTAGTTATATCTACTGAAGAACCAGTATTTAAATCTAACTTGGTTGCAGTGGCTATGGGAGTTGATACAGTTGAGCTGTCTTGCATTCCAAATCTTTTGAGAAAATTCCTTGTGTATTTGGATTGATTTATGAAAATCCCTTCATCAGTCTGTTTAACTTGTAACCCCAGAAAATAACTCAATTCTCCCATCATACTCATTTAATATCTAGACTGCATTAGCTTTGCAAATCTCTCACAAAGTTTATCATTAGTAGATCCAAAAATGTTATCATCAACATATAACTATACTAATAACAAGTCCTTACCATGGTATTTATAAAAGAGAGTTTTGTCAATTGTACCTCTTGTGAAACCACTGTCTAATAGAAATAGAGCAAGTGTTTCATACCAGGACCTTGTAGCTTGTTTCAGTCCATAAAGTGCTTTATCCAGTAACTAGACATGATCTTGATACTTTGGGTAAATGAACCCTGGAGGATGTTCAACATAAATTTCCTCTTCAAGTTCTCCATTTAGAAATGCACTTTTTACATCCAATTGGAACACTTTAAACTTCTTGTGAGCAGCATAGGCTATAGATATTCTTATTGCCTCAAGCCTTGCAACTGGAGCAAAAGTCTCATCATAATCAATGCCTTCTTGCTGTGAATAGCCCTTTGCAACCAGTCTTGCTTTTTTTCTTGTAACAATGCCCTCACTGTCAGTTTTGTTTCTAAACACCCACTTTGTGCCAACTACAGATCTGTTCTTTGGTCTTGGCATAAGTGTCCATACTTTGTTCCTTTCAAATTAATTAAGCCCCTCTTGCATTTCTGTAACCCAGTCAACATCTTGAAGAAATTCTTCCACCTTCTTGGTTTCAGTTTGAGATAGAAAAGAATTGTAGAGACATTCATTTTGGCTTTTCTGGTTCTTACACCGCTATCAGGGTTTCCAATAATTAAGTCAGGTGTGTGTCACTTAGACCATTTTCTTGCAGATGGAAGTTGACTCCTTGAAGAAGAACCTCCCCTTGATCCATGAACTCTCTGTTATTTTTTTGAATAGTACTACTATCATGTCCTGATGTTCCCCCTGAATCAGTGTTCCTATTCTTATCAGTATTTGACTCATCAGAGTTTGAGGAATGAGAGTCTGATGATCTATCTACTGATGTCTCTTGAGTTGAATCACTTGTAGAAGTCCCTGGATTTGAAACATGTTTCTCCCCCTCAACATATGCTTCCATGTTAGAAGAATTTCCACTGTCATGTGGATCATCAGAGCTTTGAGTGATATCAGGATTGACTGTATCAGGATCAGGATTTAGAAGTTTAGCATATGGTACTTCATTTTCAAATCTCAATTTGTCATGGTCATCTTCATCTTCTAGACTTATTATCTTCTTGTCATCGAAAGATACATGTATAAATTCCATGAATGTTCTTGTTCTCAGATTATAAACTCTAAAGGCTTTTGTAGATAATGGATATCCCACAAAAATGCCTTCATCAGCTTTTAGATCAACCTTGGTCAGCTGCTCCGGATGAGTTTTGAGAACAAAACACTTAAAACCAAAAATTTGAAAGTACTTCAAATTTGGCTTCTTTCTCTTCACCATCTCAAATGGTGTTTTTCCATGCCTTTTGATCAATGTTGCATTTTGTGTAAAGCAAGCAGTTTGCACAGCCTCAACCCAAAAGTAGGTAGGCAATCTTGTTTCCTCTAGAAAGGTTCCTGCAGCTTCTATGAGAGTTCTATTCTTTCTTTCAACAACTCCATTTTGTTGTGGAGTTCCAGGAGCAGAAAACTATCGTTTTATCCCTTTGAGTTTGCAGAACTCTTACATAGAACTATTCTTGAATTCAGTTCCATTGTCACTTCTAATTATCTTCACTTTGTATGTTGATCCTTTTTCCATCTCTCTTACATGATCAAGAAGAATGGATGGAGATTCATCCTTGGTGTGCAGAAAATACACTGAAAGGCATATGTCATAGCCTATTTGTTTATTCGAGGATTTAACTCAACTCAAATAAGAATGTAACAAGTAAATAGTGGATCTACCATCAAAGAGATCTCACAAAGTAACAACTGTCAAAGGATTCAGAAACAATGTTCATCTACAGACTTGAGGAATTACTTCACTGGAAGAAGTTCAAGAAATTGATCAAGCCTCAGTGATATAAATCAAGATTGTGGATTTAATCAAGTGAGAGAGATCTTGTCAGGGTATCAATTAATTACAGGGATTTAATCTGAAGAAAATCAAGTTATTAAAGTCAAGACATGAAGAAACGTCACGAAAGTTAGTCACTCATGAACCAGACAGTACATCGAGTGTCAACATTGAAGTGGTGGAATTGATTCATAATTGACAGTAATTTTCAGAAGATTTTCAGAAGAATGGTTGATGTTCAAGAGTAGTATTCATTCTCTATTAATTAATTAAGTCATATAATTTAATTAAGAAAATAAATTAAATCTGCAAAGATTAATTTATTGATTAATTGAATTAATTGATTAATTAATTCTGAATTAATATTAAGAATTTTCTGAATTATAATTGAATTAAAATCAGTTTTAATTTAGTAAGAGAATTGAGATTGAACTGGCATGACAATCTGGATTGTCATACCGATTGTCATGCCAAGCCATTCCTGATTGTCTCACCGAAAGTTCTACTGGGAGGATATAGTCTTGCCAGTTCAAATTGATAGTCTTGCTAGTTCAAGAGATAGTCATACCGATTGTCTTCCTAGTACAAATGATTGTCATACCGATTGTCTTCCTAGTACAAATGATTGTCATGCCGATTGTCATGCCAATTCAATGAAGTTCTGTTAATCAAATCATTTAAAAGAGAGAAGCAGCAGTCATTCAAGAACACAACAGAAGTCAACCATTTTCAAGAACAAAAGAACACAACAGCAGCAAAACATTTAATCTCTCTGTTGAATTCAAGATCAATAATTTCTAGCTAGCAAAGTTAAATCCAAACCACTAGAAATCATTCTCTTGTTCTTGTGTAACTATCTAGCGGATCATAATCCCTAGAACTTAATCTCAAATTGTGTTTAGCATTTGATTCTTTTTATTGCAAAAATAGAAAAAGTTCATGTCGAATTTATTCTAGATTTGTGATAATTAATTTGAGATTAATCCCTTGTAATCTATACCGTTGTTGTAATACCTTTCAAGTTTAATAATATTTTTATTTAACTTGAATTTTGTTTCAATTTTTATTCCGCACTAAATTCGATTAAACGGTATAGTTTGTATTCAAACCCTTCTACAAACTCATTGGGACCTAACAATTGGTATCAGAGCCCTCTGATTAACGAACAAATCAAGATCCTAGACTTTTGTGATTTTTCAACTCCTTGAATTTTTATTTATTCAAAAATTCATAATGACTTCACAAAAAGTTGGAACCGTTAAAATTCCACTATTTGATAAAGAAAATTATATTATGTGGAAGAAGAAGATGCTCTTGTTTTTACAAGTTGCAAATCCCAAATATCTGAACTTGTTAAAGAAGGGTCCAAAAATTCCGATGGTTATTGAACCAGAGGTGATAGATAATGATGTTGTAATTACCAAAGCTAGAACCTATGCAAAAGAGCCTGAGGATTTTACTCCTGCTGAAAAGGAAGAAGCCTCCTTGGATGCTAGCCTTCAATTAATTTTAGTTGATTCCCTTGATTCCTTGATGAACAGACATGTGATGAACTGTAAAAATTCCAAACACATCTGGGAAACTATTGAGGTGATTAATGAAAGCACAGAGGAAGTTAGGGAGAACAAGTTAGAGATCCTAACCTCTGAGTATGAACATTTTAAATCCAATCCAGGAGAAGGAATTACTGAAGTGTTTGAGAGGTACAATGCATTGATCAACAACCTGAACATAAATGGAAAATATTATTCAATCAAGGAGGTCAATAAAAAGTTCCTTTTAACACTGCCAACTCATCTTGAACATAGAATCACTGCCATAAGAGAAGCTAGAGATCTGAGTGAGATTTCTTTGGATAGACTCTATGGTGTGTTAAAAACCTATGAGTTGGAGCAGCTTCAGCAGAAGGAAGTCTACGGGAAAGGTAGAGTGGTCAGCACATCTACTGCTCTAGTAGCTGAAGGTCAACAACAACAATCTCAACAGTCAGAGAGAATGGTACAGTCTTCCAAGGCTGAGGAAAATGTGATAGTAGCAGAATATGATCCTCCTACTACAAATCAATCAGGTGATGATTTTTACTCCTCAGAAGAGCTGGAGCAATTGGAAGATGAGTCAATGGCCCAGATTGTCAAGAGATTCTCCAATATCAGATTCAAGAGAAATCCCAAGTTCAAGTACAAGCCCAACTACAACAAATTCCAGAAAGGTGGATCTTCATCCTCTAACACCAGCAGTGGTGGATACAAAATAGGGATGGTTGATCGAAGCACCATTAGATGCTATAACTGCAATGAGTTGGGACACTTTGCCACAGAATGTAGGAAGCCAAAGCAAGTAAAGAAGAACTCTTATGATTCAAATCAGAAGAGTAACTCTGAAAGGGCTTATCTGGCAAAGGGAAGAAGCTGGGATGATACTGGTAGTGAAGATGAAGAAGAAGGGAATCTTGCTCTTATGGCTATTGATGGAAATACTTCATCATCAAGAAAAGAGGTAAAATTTACTGATGCTGAATTAGTTTATCATCTAGGAGGTTCCTTAGATTGTGCTCGTCGTGATAATGAACTGTTAAGTTAGCAGATCAAAGACCTTGAGAAAGAGGTCAATGAATTAAGACTTGTGCATATTAATCAAGACAAATTAAAAGAACAAGTATCTTTTCTAGAGAATAGAGTTAACTATTATAGACAACTCGAAACTATTCTCAAAGACAAGATCACCGGTCTTGAGACTAAGGTTAAAGCTTACTTTAATTCTTGTTCGAAGGCTAAAGAGTTCTACAGTAAGCAAGCTGTTAATCAAACATCTGGAATAGGTTTTGATTACAATACTGCTATTGGAGAATTAGGCATAAACTCCCCTCCTCATGTCTGTGCTAAAGGTAGGGAAGTACCACATGTGCTTAAGGGTGTTGATAAACCCCTCTATAAAGGATCAATTGCTGAACCATTTGATGAGACCTCCTTTATTATTCAAGAAGAAATACGTGTTGAAGATCTTGCTAATGAGAAGGTTATTTCCAAGTCAAGTGTGTCGAAAGTTCCAGTCAAAGTTGTGAAAGCAACTGAGACTAACTCAGACACACATGAGTTGGATAACAAAAATGCCATGTCTATCATGCATAAATTTCCTGTTGTTAATCCCTCTCATAAAGTATGTGGTGTTTCTAATTGTATGTCTTGTGCTTTTAATTTGATGTATGCTTATTTTAATGGTAAGCATGTTTCTAGTGATAAGACTACTCCTTGTCAGCATGTGAATAATAGGAAGCATGATAGGTCTAAGACTGCTAGTCCTTCTAAGGCTAGAAAGGAGACATTTATGCCTAAGCCTAAACAGAAATTTGTTAAGGCTGTTTACAAGGTCAAATGTCCAGTCATTGAGAAAGTTGAGAACATTAAAGTTAAGAATGTTGTTTTGCCTGACAAAGGTCAATTCTACAAGTATGCCGGGCCCAACCAAGTTTGGGTTCCGAAGAAGGTCTAATCCATTTGTAGTGCAGGGCAGTAAACAGGTGGAACCGGTAGTGTGGATTCTTGACAGCGGATCATCAAGACATATGACCGGAGATAGAGCCCTGCTATCAAATGTGGTTGAGAAAGCTGGCCCAGTGGTTGCCTTTGGAGATAACAGCAAAGGTTTAACTGAGGGATATGGCTGTTTGCAAGCTGGAAATGTTATCATTGTAAATGTCTATATTGTCCTAGGTTATTATCAGGAAGCAGTATCTATTATATAGCACCAGTGACGAGTCTTGAGGATATTACGACATATCAGGCACCTGATGCACATTACACTTGGAATTGGACTCTAGTAAGATGTGTACAAGTGTACTCCTGGTTGGTGAGTCAAAAGAGGAAGTCAGTGCACCACGGTTCATGGACTTTGCAGTTGCAGATCTATTGGACTATGCAATCTCTTCTTCACAATCTCACTTCAGGTTGGTATTAACTAGTATACTACTTAAGCAATCGTCAAGGACATGGTATGACACTCTAACTGAAGTTACAGTTTAATATGAACTAGTAGAGTCGTCATATTAATAACTCTCTTATTACTAGGCACAAACATATTGTTTTATATGTGCAGTGAGTTTTAGGAGAAAATCAAACTTCCTTCTACATTAGTGATTTCTTATTTCATTAAAATCTTTTGAAATCACTATTGTACATCATTTCTCTCAAAAGATTAAATGTATAATTTTCATTCATTATAGATCTTAAGTACATTTTTTCTCTATTGCCATATGTTTTGTGATACAGGTTCAGTCTTCAATGGCTTTCTTTCATTGACAGTCATGAGGTTGAAAACCCACAACTTCTATCCCAGACTGTAAAGACAAACACAGAAACAGAACCAACCAACACTTTCTTATCACTAAAATGAAGTATGAGTGAGCATGAGGGAGATAGTGCCTTAGTGCACCACATAAGGAAGGTTCTGAAGTCAACCCAGCAGCTCTGTCTCCTACATAGATGAGTAGTATTTAAATTGAGACAACTGTTAGCCCCCATACATCTTCTCAAATAGATGTAATGGCTGAAAAGGCACAAAAACAGTTACTAGATTCATTCTCTCAATATGGTGCGTCTATTGAAATTTGCCTGTCCGCCAGGGTATCCGTTGTAGTGTCACCACCTCAAACATAAATAATTCTTGATACACAAGGAAAGGTTACACACACAAAGGATGAGTTGACGGAAATAAGAGTTTTGACCATTTTAAGGTCATATTCGATTGTTCAAGGTTCTTTAATGGACCAATTGCCTTTACAGGTGTTAGGAGAGGATACTGATCCAATAGCCATATGTCAGTGGTCAGTGTCTACCTCTCCAGGCTTAAATCCCCTGGATGCATCTGCGGATAGTGGATCGGACATAGACGCAGATCGGTAACTTATTGACAATGATTCAAATATTACCTGATGAGTCACAAGGAAATGTCTTCACAGACATTAGAAGGGAACTTTGATCTTTATGCTAAATTCGTTGGATCATTGTTTACCTTCCCAGAATTCAAATCTGAATGTTGGAGCTATGAGAGGAGTGATACACTTGTGAGAATGAGTGTAAACACGAGTGGAGAGAAGAGTGAAACACATGTGAGGTACACTAAACAGAATCACACACTCACAGTGAGGAAGAAAGATGAAACTACTTGTTATTTCTTTTCCAACCAAGTGATATATGAGAACTCCTTCAGACAACGGCATACATTCCTTCTCTAAGGGGGAGATAAAAGCTTAAGTAATAGTTTGGAGGATTCCTCAACTAAGGGGGAGAAATAGCAGGGAGGAAGAAAGATCCTACATATGTACACTACACCACCCCATTATTGTTTGTAACTACGGATCCTATTGTACGGGAGAGGTGGTAAACACAAGGTGATTTCCTAGTAAGGGAAGAAGCTGTTTTCCAAAAGGGGAGTACCATTGGTTTTTATCTGCGGATCCTATTGTACGGGAGATGTGGTAAACGAAGGTGATCTTCTTTAAGCAGTTGATTCTCATAGGGGGAGAAGCAAGAGAGATATGCGCTTCTCAACAGGAAATGTGGTTGTACAAAAGAAGATGAAACTACTTGAAGATATGTTCAGTCTAGAGGAACATCTATTTAGAATCTGGAAAATGTTAAATATTATCCAGAACTTTTCTGCTATTTACTTTGCATTTCTGTTTACATATTTTTCTTATTTGTTAGTTGAGTTATCCTCTAGGATTTGTTGTTATTGACTAACAAACAAATAGGGGGAGATTGAAAGGCATATGGCATAGCCTATTTATTTATTCGAGGATTTAACTCAACTCAAATAAGAATGTAACAAGTAAATAATGGATCTACCGTCAAAGAGATCTCACAAAGTAACATCTGCCAAAGGATTCAGAAACAATGTTCATCTACAGACTTGAGGAATTACTTCACCGGAAGAAGTTCAAGAAATTGATCAAGCCTCAGTGATATAAATCAAGATTGTGGATTTAATCAAGTGACCGAGATCTTGTCAGGGTATCAATTAATTACAGGGATTTAATCTGAAGAAAATCAAGTTATTAAAGTCAAGACATGAAGAAACGTCACGAAAGTTAGTCACTCATGAACCAGACAGTACATCGAGTGTCAACATTGAAGTGGTGGAATTGATTCATAATTGACAGTGATTTTCAGAAGAATGGTTGTTGTTCAAGAGTAGTATTAATTCTCTTAATTAATTAAGTCATATAATTTAATTAAGAAAATAAATTAAATCTGCAAAGATTAATTTATTGATTAATTGAATTAATTGATTAATTAATTCTGAATTAATATTAAGAATTTTCTGAATTATAATTGAATTAAAATCAGTTTTAATTCAGTAAGACAATTGAGATTGAACTGGCATGACAATCTGGATTGTCATACCGATTGTCATGCTAGGCCATTCCTAATTGTCTCACCGAAAGTTCTACTGGGAGGAGATAGTCTTGCCAGTTCAAATTGATAGTCTTGCTAGTTCAGGAGATAGTCATACCGATTGTCTTCCTAGTATAAATGATTGTCATACCGATTGTCTTCCTAGTACAAATGATTGTCATGCCGATTGTCATGCCAGTTCAATGAAGTTCTGTTGATCAAATCATTTAAAAGAGAGAAGCAGCAGTCATTCAAGAACACAACAGAAGTCAACCATTTCCAAGAACAAAAGAACACAGCAGCAACAAAACATTTCATCTCTCTGTTGAATTCAAGATCAATAATTTCTAGCTAGCAAAGTTAAATCCAAACCACTAGAAATCATTCTCTTGTTCTTGTGTAACTATCTAGCGGATCATAATCCCTAGAAATTAATCTCAAATTGCGTTTAGCAGTTGATTCTTTTTATTGCAAAAATAGAAAAAGTTCATGTCGAATTTATTCTAGATTTGTGATAATTAATTTGAGATTAATCCCTTATAATCGATACCGTTGTTGTAACACCTTTCAAGTTTAATAATATTTTTATTTAACTTGAATTTTGTTTCAATTTTTATTCCGCACTAAATTTGATTAAACGGTATAGTTTGTATTCAACCCCCCTTCTACAAACTCATTGAGACCTAACATACACCCATGTGTATCTTGTATATTCATCAACAATTACGAGTGCATACCTCTTCTTGGCAATTGACATAACATTTACTGGACCAAAGAGATCAATATCAAGTAGATGATATGGTTCAAGAATGGAGGATTCAGTTTTACTCTTGAAAGATGTTTTCTTTTGCTTGGCTTTCGGGGATGAGTCACACAAGCCATCAGGAGTAAACACTGTATTGGGAAATCCTCTCACAAGATCTTTCCTCACAAGTTCATTGATATTGTTGAAATTAAGGTGAGAAAGTCTTTTATGCCAGTTCCAGCTGTCTTCCATATATGCTCTACTAAGTAGACAAACTTTTGATTCATCAGTATTTGTGGAGACCCTGGCTTCATATAAACTACCATGTCTTACACCATTCATTGCAATTTTGCCATCATACTTACTGACAATATCACAATGCTCCTTATAGAAATTCACATAGTAACCTCTGTTACAGATTTGATTCACACTGATCAGATTATGCTTGAGTCCTGCGACCAGAGCTACATTTTCAATGATGACATTTCCAACTTTGATTTTGCCATATCCAATGATTTTTCCTAAGTTGTCATCTCCATAAGAAACACTTGGGCCAGCTTTCTCCTCAAATTCTAATAGTAGAGATTTACAACCAGTCATGTGTCCTGAGCATCCACTATCCAAGATAGAGTATTCCTTATATTACCCTGCAATCAGTATTTGAAATCAGTTAGTGTTTTTAAGGACCCAGACTTGCTTGGATCCTTTGGCCTTTTTAAGTTTGTTAACATATGCAGCAAAAGACTTTTTATCAGAGTTTATGTTAACATCCTTACTATCAGTATTTACTCATGCAGAAATAGATTTTGCTTTAATTAAAGAGGGTTTTAGTTCATAATAATCATAGTACAAACTGTGATACTCTTTACATGTATAAATATAGTGCCAAACACTACCACAATGAAAACAAGGACTCTATGGTTTATATCTAACTATTCTATTCCTAAACTCTGATTTGGGAGGAATAATATTTATTTCTTTATTCTTCCTGAAAAAATTAGCAAGATGATTAGTACTACCACAGTTCAAATAAGCCTTTCTAGGTGCATTGGGAGGAGTTACATAATTACCATTCTTATTAACACTGACCTTGCCATTTCTATTTTTCATAGGCCTTTTCTTCTTGTCTTTCATGTGTAAATCCTTCAGCTTTTACTTAAGCTATTTCTGAGTCATTGAACCAATATTTACTGATTTTCTGTGAACCTATTCACTCTTATCGGTAATTAAGTTTGATCTAGGTGTTGAGGTTGAACCTACCTCATTAACTGATTTAGCAGTATCAACACTTGGATTAAACTTAATAGTCTTCAACTGAACCTTATTCAGTTTGATCTTAGTATCAGTAGTTATGGGTTTATTTTTCTCAGTTTCTTTTTCAATTTTCTTATCAGAATTAGATCTATCAGCATATCCTAATCCTGATCCCCAATAGCCATTCTCTAAAATTTCCTGAGTTATTTTTCCTGAGTTAGTACAAAGTTTAATAACCTCTCTTTCTTTAGCTAACTCCTTTTCTAGATAAGCATGCTTTTCTAACAATTTTTATTTAACATAAACAGCATTATATCTTTCTTTTTGAATTTCTATCATGAAAAACAACTCAATTTCTAGGTGATCATTCCTTTTCTTTAACTCAGAGTTTTCACTCTTGATTCTATTGTTCTCTAAGGTTTGATCCCTATAACTAACATGCAGAGATTTAGAAACAGTCTTAATTCTTATATCATCAGTATCAAAAGCAAGAGTAGTCTGAGGTACCTTTAATTCAACATTGTCAACTCAGTATCAGTATTTGCAATGAGAGCATAATCGACCTTATCATATGATTTTGATAAATCATCCCAGTTTTTCTTCTTTGAGATAAAGGCTTGTTTCCTCTCAGCTTTGGGTTTTTTGCAGTCAACTGCAAAATGTCCAATTCCATCACAGTTGTAGCATCTTTCATTTGACTTGTCAAATTTTCCAGATTTTGATTCCTTCCAATCAGTATTTCTTCGGTTGTTCCTCTTATCAGAGTTTGAGAAACTGGAACCTTTTCTGGAAAATTTTCTCCCTTTCTTGAAGTTCTTGTAGACCATCTTTTTGAAGCTTTTAACCAGTAGAACAACCATTTGCTCCATGTCTTCATTTTTGTCATGATCACTGTCAGTATTTGATTCATTATCAATATTTGAGTCATCATTAGAGTTTGATGATTCAGTATCCTACTTTGCAATCATAGCTTTTCCTTTGGAGTAGCCTTTTTTTCTAGCTCTCTCCTTTGGTTTCTCTTCAACTTTGAGTACAACTGGTCTAGACTTGGATTCTTTTATCTTGCTTCTTTGCTCCATCTCTAGTTTATGAGTTTTCAGTATTCCATAGATCTCATCTAGAGGTGAGTCATCAAGTTGATAGTTATCCCTTATTGATGTGACCTTAAAGTCCCACTTTTCAGGAAGAGGAATTAGAAACTTCAAGTTTGAGTCATCTAAATCATATATCATATTGACAAGAGATA
Organism: Apium graveolens; assembly: GCF_009905375.1. Lineage (NCBI taxonomy): Eukaryota > Viridiplantae > Streptophyta > Magnoliopsida > Apiales > Apiaceae > Apium > Apium graveolens. The sequence goes on along the minus strand of NC_133650.1, from coordinate 265,517,066 downwards.
ATTCATTTAAAAGCTTTTAAAATCTGTCATAGATCTTAGTTAAGGACTCATTATCTCTTAAGTTAAAGTGCTCATATTCTTGAGTAAGTACTGTCCTCTTGTTCCTCTTGATAGTAGTTGTGCCTTGACACTTTACTTCTAAAGCATCCCATATTTGTTTTGTTGTTTTACATCCAATAACCCTATTGGACATAACAATATCAAGACTGTTGTGCAAGATGTGTCTGACTTTAGCATCTTTCATAATAGATGAAAGATCTTAGGAGTGTAGTCCTTTCTTTCTTTGTCAACCATCTTTTCTGGTTGTCCTGCAACAGAGACAACTACCTTCATTGGTTTATAAGGACCATCATAGATCCTACTTAGATATTCAGGATCTGTGGCTTCTAAGCACATAGCCATCCTGACATTCCAGATTGGATATTCATGTATCTTCAGGATTGGCACCTTGATTACTTCATACCTATTCATGTTGCTGCTTTTCTGTGTGTGGCTGGGGGTGATTGTTGTGGATTATGTGGTTCTTCTTTGTCTTCCATTAAAGATTGATTTTCATATCTTAAATTGATTGTATAAATTGTATTCACCCCCCCTCTAAAGTTGATTACGGACCTAACAATTGGCATCAGAGCTTGTTTACAATTTATACAATCAATTCGACAAAGCTTCAATAGAATCAACAGTTTTTATATTAACAGATAAAAACTGATTATAAACGTACTCTCTCAAAAGGATGAACAAATATCCTTGAAAGCTGCTAGGTTATGCGAACGATATAATAATGTTCGCAATACATATAACATGAACCTAATATAAGCTTTATATAGAGCACTGCTAGACAATCAAATAAGGAATCTTATTTTATTATAATAGGGAAATCTATCCATGTATGGTTGCTTCTGAGATAAACTCCTTCACCGCCTTGAATTCCTACTTTCCTTTTCCTTCTCGAATATCTACTGAAGTGACAAATCCTGATGACATCATCTACTGATCATCAAGTACTGATATAAGTACTGATGATGTCACTCTTCAATAAATGCTGATATAAGTTCTCATAAGAAATTCTGATAGTTTCTGTCCAAATATCATCAATTATATCTAACATCTATCTGTTAGGCCCTTAACAATATAACAAGAATTACAGAAGGGGGGTTGAATGGAATTCTTGAAACTTTTTCTTGAATAAAAATTGTTCTAACTCAATTATATATATATATGTGTGAATTGATTAGCAGAATGCGGAATAGTTACTTGAAATGAATATAAACACAAGTAATTAAAAACAAGAGTCTTTAAAAACTTTCTGGTGGATTTGAATGATTCCACTAGAGATATATAATATATATCGAGAGAACACAGTGTGCAAAAAGCTCACAGCTGCTTACAAAATAATAACAACTAAGAACGAGAGAAATGCTAAGAGTACAGCTTACAAATGTTTCTCTCTTGGTTGCTAGGTTTCACAGTTGCTATTCTATTTGCTGCTTCTTGGTTTATATATCACCAAGATTACAAAGTAATAAGACAGGATAATAAAACAAAAACTATCAAGTCTAATACAATGCTACTTCATTACTCTATTTCAGCATCTTTGAATATCTTCATAATAGCATGGAAATGGTAATGCTTCTTTGTTCTCGAAAACCCAGTTGAATAGGCTACCACATTTCATTTGCATACACTCGACGCATGTGACTGTGTTGTCACTGTCAACAGATATTTGAATTCTTCATCCGTCGGGTTTATGATCATCCGTCGAGTTGTTGATCATCCGTCGAATCAATTGTTGTTCATCCGTCGGGTAGCAATCAGGCACTTGACTCTATTTCATTTATGCAGAATTACAAGACATCATCTATGTACAATTAATCAATCTATTCTGCATATCTAGTTACAGTCAACATGACTTAAGTACTACTACAGATTCTAAACAATGTGTATGCAGAAATGTGCTACAGACTTATTGTTACATAAGCTACTCACTCGATGGATAATAAATCATCATCCGTCGGGACTAAAATGAGTTATCCGTCGGGACTATTAACATTATCCGTCGAGTGCTACATTTTCACTAAGTAAAATCTACCAAGGTGTTTTGTTCATGAAATCATCAAGTACACAACATATACACAACAATCTCCCCCAATTTATGTCTACTGGAATTGTAGCCATAAATTAAGAGAAACTTGATGATAACAAAACACCCTAAAAATACAATTTTGAAGGAAAGTAGATGATACTGAACAGTGCTTCAAATAATAAAATGTACAAAGTTTAGCTCACAGTCATTTTCAAGATGCTCCTCTAGCCTGAGCAGATTTATCTACTTCCTTGAAGGTCTGGATCTCTTTCCAAGCTTTCTGTTGTTTTCTTCAATCTGATTTTGGAGCTGCCTGTGGAATTCTAGTTCATCAGATTATGAGAGATCTAGCTTTTCTTGAATTTCCAAGAGAGTCTCATTGCTAGAGATGCTCAATTGGTCTTCTAATCTGAAAAATCTTCTCACTCCTTTGTCATCCATGAACTCCATCAGCCAGTAGGGCCTTAAATGTACTCTTCTCCCTGTGTAGGGGATAATTAGAGTCTTTGGGAGTGCATCCTTAGCTCTAACACTCCTTAGTTCTTCAATCTTCTTCAGTACCAATCTTCTTACAGTGATATTGAACCCAAAGTTCTTTTTGAAAGATGAATAAACTTTGATCAGTACAGCTTGGTTTTCTTGAAGGATCCTGTGAAGTGGCCACTGAATCTCCTTTCCTCCCTTGTACTTGAACACTAACTTTTCAGGTAGGTTTCTGTATGCATCAATTCCTTTCACTTCATCTAGTTCATCCAGATAGAGGTTTAAATCAGAAAACTCCTTGATGTCACATAAGTACAGGTAATCTCCCTTATTGGCTTTAGATTGAGCTTTGACTAGAGATTTGGATCTGAGAGGTGTCAGCTTCACTTTCTTGACTGCTCTTGACTTTGTCCTTTTTGGCTTGCTAAGGATTGGCAAATTGAAGTCAGGAATTGGTAAATTCTCCCATTCTATTGGCTCATCCTTAGGCACAATAGGTTCACCATGAATGTTCCTGTAGGGATCCACCACCTTGATATCTTCAAATACCACAGAGGGCTTTATTGCTTGAGTTGTAGTTGGAGTAGATTTCTTGGGAAACTGATTCTCCAATTCCTTAACAATAATGTCCAGTTTCCTTTTGGTTCTTTTATCCAATTCCTTGATTCTTGGAGCTTTCTTCTGTTGTTCAACTTGCTTCTTTGGATCTTGAGATTCAATGATTTCAGATGGCTGAGCAGAGATTTGTTGTGATGAATTTACAGCATGTAGCTTGGCCAAGATAGCAATCTGCTCTTTCTTTTGTTTAGCCTTTTTAGCATCTAGAATAGTTTGCTTCTTTTCCTGTTTCAATCTAGCCTTTTCTTCTCTCTTTTCTTGAGCAAATTGAGGATGACCAGTCACCACACAAATTTCTTTCCCATTCCTGAAAACTTTAGCAATTCTCTTTTTCAAAGTTGAATCAGCTGGATCTTTGTAGAAAGCAATTGACCTTGACAGAAGCTTCTTTTCATCAGGCTTAGGTGTCTCATACACAGTATCCAAAGGGTTCTTCCATGATGATTTTGGATAATTCACCCTTGGTTTCAGAATTAATTCAGCCTTTGGAGATTTGATGCAGGATGACTGTCCTCTTTCCAGATAGTTCATGCTCATCTCATTCACAAAAATTTGCTTGACTTGAGAATGATGGATGGCTGACTCTACTGGCTCCTTGACTAGTTCAACTTCTTTTATATATCCTCATCAATCTTCTCCCAGTTGAGTGGACTCAACTTCTTCTTTTCAGCTGCTCTAAAGTTGGTTGTTGCTTCATTTATTATATCTATACTGTTTGTAACTGGTGGCTTTGAGATAGTAATTGAAGGCACACTTACTTTACTGATATGAATTTGAAGCTTCTCCCCCTCACTTGGTCCTTTCTCCCCCTTTTTGTTATCATCAAGTTGATTAGAGGACGGGGTTTGAGCAGCCACCAATTTTTGAAGTAAATCTGTCTGTTGGGCTTGATGAAGATGGATGGCTGTAATGCTTCCATGGCTGACATTCTTGTATCCAAGGCATCTGTAATAACCCCAATTTTGGGAAAATTTTGAAACACGGATGAATAGTAACTTTTGCTGATGATGCTGATTAAGGAAAATTATCAGACCACGCTATATAGGAGTACTGTTATGGAAATTTTAAGATCGTATTAGTACTCCATAAAGTAAATAAGTGTATAAAAAGATCGTCAGAATCCAAATCCGAATACTTTGATTTTTTCCCAAAAATCCACCAGATACCGAAAGAATTGAGTATAAGGTGACAGGATAAAAAGGATTTAAATTCAAGGATTTTAAGAGGGGATCATAAGAAGGAATATAAAATATTGAGAAAGGTTTAGGGGAACCCAAGTAATAAGATCCCGGATATGATCCCTCAAACGACGAACGAGAACGAAAGTTAAGCGAACCGTAAAACAAATAAGCGACCAAGAGACAAGCTTGTACAAGAAGCCAAGGATTGTGACATCATCAAACCACAAGGAAGAGACATGTGGCAAATGGATGACATAGGCATGGTGACATAAGCATGACAAATGGAGGGATTGGTTGGTTGATTTTAAGCCAATCATTTTTTACCATGGTAAAAGGATAATTAACAAAACAAAACAAAGCAACCAAGCCAAAACAAATCAAAAACACAAAATACAAGTTGACTTTCATTTCCTTCAAAAAGCTCTCGGCCAAAACCAGAGCAGCAACTTCAAACTACCATATCTCCTTCAATACTCACTCAAATAGTATGCTCTATAGCTCTTTGGAAAGGTATTGAGATGGCCTACAACTATTGTTCACAAGTCTCGTCCAAATAGGCATGGTAATACCCTCGTTTTGACAGTTCTTTCAATCTTACTTTTAGAAACTTCAAAACCTAACTTTGTGTTCTTGATTTCTTTGGAAAGATCAAGCTTGTAGGAGGCTCCCTAAGACTTTCTAGCTACTCTAATCACTCCAAGGAAGGTATAACACCTCCAAACCCTAACTTTACTTTGAGTATTATGATGTTTTGATGGTTATAGTAAATGAGAAGTATGATGCTTGTGTGTTTAGAGTTTGGATTGGATTTGTAGTGATTTGGATGTTGAAATCTTGTTTATAGTTAATGAAACTTAAGTATAGCTAGTAGTTCATGTGTGGGGTTGTATAAATTGGAAAATCTTGAGGTTTGGGGACTGATGTAGTAAGGTTTGGTTGAGGGTTGGTTGTATTGTTGGTTGTGAGTTGAATGGTGGTTGTTTGGAGTGGTTTAAAAATTGGAAATCGCGTAAACATAAACGTTATAATGCCCGATTTTCCTTAACTATTCTGTTCTTAACTTTAGAACCCGTGACCTCACTGAAAGATTCTAACCTTTTCCATGTTTAGATAGTTCATGTTACGAGCTTCGTTTTGATATGTGGTTCGCTTGAATCCGATGTACGGTTTAGGAGAAACGACGGTTTTAAGTAACGGCGTTTCGTGAATGAATCATTACCCCTCGCCTTACTTTGAAACCTTGGTTAAGGACTTTAAATGACTAATTGGGGTATGAAACAATTATGTTAAGTGGATTAGGCAGTTGGTAAGGTACTCGCGAAAGAATCGCCTTAAAACTCTTAATGGTTAATTTATTAAAAATGGTGGAGCCGAGGGTACTCGAGCGACTTAAGTGAATCGTTAAGTGCGAAAGAGAACGTTAGGGGTCTAATTGGTTCAAGTCTAGTTTCTTAAGCGACCGGGGATTAATTCCGGCTTATGTTGTTGTTCATAGGTTATCGGACCCACTCTAAGCTTAAGTCTACCCCGGAGCACTCTGGCAAGTTTTCTACCCGTTATACTGTTGTTGTGATGTATATATGTATATGCATTATGTTGTGATAAGTGCATGATTGTTATTAGCAAATCTTGCGATATATTGGAGCATGTGATATGATATTTATATGCATGCTTGTTTCATAATCTTGATATCTAATTGTTGATTCAATGCTTATAAGTTGCATAATACCTATGCTAGAGATAAGCAGTAGTTGCGTATACCCTTAGTATAGGGGACCCAAAGGTGAACATATTGCTAAACCGGGAGTCGATGTTCCCGAGTATAATATATATATATATATATAGATATATATAGATATAGATTTCAAAACTATTAATCGAATAAGGTTTATTCGATAACTTTATTTTAATTAATGAATATTAGTTTGAATATTCATTCGAGGACCTATGACTCCGTTTAATTTATTTAATGAATATTATTTTGAATATTCATTCGAGGACTTATGACTCCGTTTATTTTATTTAATGAATATTATTTTGAATATTCATTCGAGGACTTATGACTCCGTTTATTTTATTTAATAAATATTATTTTGAATATTCATTCGAGGACTTATGACTCCGATTATTTATTAAATAATATTCTTTATTTTATTAAAGAATAATGTTTCGATAATCAAACTTATTTTCGATTATTCAAATAAAGATCGTACTTTCGTATAATTATATCTTTGGTTATTTATTATTCATTTCAAGTATGAATTTTAAAACTTTTACTTAAATTATTTTTATAAGGATTATCCTTATGGGAATATTATTTAAATAATAATATTCAGATATTTTCTAATATATTGGGACTGATTTATTTTATTAAATCAGCATTACTCCAAACATTCTTAAAAATGTTTTCGAGTATTCAAAATGATTTTAAAAGTTAGAGCGGATCCCAAAAACTCGTTTCCAGATTTAAGATCTTCCTTTCGAAGGAGACTTAAATATTCGCTCAAAAATCTTAGGGATCCGGCTCTGTGGTGTATTTTATATTCGCAACCAGGTTGCTGTTTTGAGAAAACAATTTGATTACTTGCCCAATGTTCGGGAAGTAAGTCCATCTAATTGAGTCGGCATAAGCGACAGGCCGGGGTACGGTCTATGAAGGTGTAAGAGGCTGGGTGACAGTCCATCCACGCGTGAGTGGCCGGGTAACGGTCTAGCGCGAGGTCCTAATGCGGCCTGGGTGATGACCGGCGAGGAATTCATCCCTCTACAGTAGAAAAGGTTACTTATTGGTATCTTTGCCTGATCAGCAAGATATCAGGTTTATGCCAAAATTCTTTTCCTTTCCAAATTCATTGGATATTGCAAACTCTGTTCATACTTTACATGACAGAGGTTTTCAGGAAATGTATGAGAGATATATATGGATATATATATATATCGTGACTTAATGAATTATCTCGTAACTTTATTTCTTTTGAATGATATTATAAAGATTGAATCTATTTAAATCTTGTCTTGTAGTCTCATCTATGTGATGAACTTTTGAAACTAATTATAACTTGAACGGTGGTAGTTCAAGTAGTATTCAGAAAAGATATAAGTATATTGGAGTATCTTTTAACTTCATCTTTTAAACTTATATCTAGTAAATGATTATCTTATGCATATCAAAGATTTTCAGAAAAACGTTGAGACAAGGTTAGATATATGAGATCACCTTGCAATGATATTTTTATACAGTTATAAACTGGAACTCTGTGTTTATTATGCATGGAAGAGGACTTCCAAGATTTTGAAAAGTATATGTACATATATACTGAATATTTTGCGACTTGGTCGCGTTAAGAGATCAAACTTGGTTCATTTCTTCTTGACCAAGACTTTCATGAGTACTATGAGAATGCTCATATATTGTTAATTATTATACATATTATTTCGGTGGGCGTGTTGCTCACCCTTGCTTTCTTCTTTCATCACACAATAACAGATAGACAAGATGAACAGGATCAAGCTCCCAATTCGCGAGCGAATAGGAAACGTTTCGCAGTTTCCTGTAGGCGTTGATGCCGTTGTAGCTGAGGTAGGATCTACCAATAGGCTAGGCTTTCAACTTTTGATGTACCAGACTTATGTATATTTATGAATTGTAATAATGGCAAGGAAAATGTAAATTTATTCAGAAACCCTTTTAAGGTGTAATGGCTTATAATTGTGGAATAAAACGACTTGTATTATTTTTGGTATTCATCTCTAAGACTATAACTTGTGGTGTATGTGTGTATATTGTGGGGTCACAGTACGCAGTCGTTGGTTGTTTATTAAGATTAAGCGTTATTAAGAGAAATGGAACTCGTGACAACCCGGATCCCCGACCTCGGATTTGGGGGTGTTACAAAAATGGTATCAGAGCTAAGCATTATAAACCTCAGAGATGATGTGACGTTGAGATAATAAGTTCACTAAGATAATAAGAACTCTTGCCAAGTTCATAGTCAGACTACCTAATGTAGTACTGACAGTTAAAACCCTTATGTGAACCCTTATAAATATCGTGATAAAAGCGTTGTTCATTATCGTATATGGTAGCGGGATTCCGAACCCTGAGATTGAGGAGCAACAACGCGATGATGTTTTATTAATTATGGGAGATCAGATTGTGGATACGATAGAGTGTCCTAACACGAGACCGGATGATGTTCATATTGAGGATGTAGCGGTTAAAGATGTTGTCCTAGAAGGGATTATTGCTGAGAAGGATTCCGTGGAGGATCCTGACAAGAATGAATAAAGGACCACTGAGGAATTGATGACCATGGTCAGGGCGACTACCAGAGGTAGGATTGGCTGGTCACTACTGGAGGTTCGTTCAAGTTTGTAAAGATAGTAGCCCCTTTAACACGGCTTACTCGTAAGACTCAGAAGTTCGAATGGACAGAGAAATGCGGGAACTGCTTTTAAGAACTAAAGAAAAGATTGGTGACGGCTACTATGTTGGCATTTCCGGATGGAAAAGGAGATTTTGTGATGTGTAATGACGCCTCGCATAAAGAATTAGGGTGCTTCTTATACAACACAGCAAGGTAATCGCGTACGCGTCAAGACAATTAAGGGAATATAAAATTCGATGTCCCCACCCATGAGCTTGGGCTCGTGGCAATAGTTTTGCCCTAAAAGATTTGAGGCACTACTTGTATAGAGAGAAGTGCGAGATTTACCTAAGCCATAAGTGCTCTAGTACATTTTCACGCAAAAAGAGCTCAACATGCGCCAAAGGAGGTGGTTAGAGCTAATCAAGGATTACGATTATGAGATTCTTTATCATCCAGGGAAAGCCAAAATGGTGGCTAATGCCCTTAGTGTAAAGGAGAGACTCAAGAATGATATTGTCTTTGAGAGAGTTGATAAGAGATTTTGAGGAAATGGAAATAGGAGTGAACGTAACCGGAGCCGGTACCGAAAAGCTGTTTGAGATTGCAATACAGCCCGAATTATTGGAGAAGATCATATTGCGCCAAGAAAAAAAGTGATGAATAGAGGCAGAGAACCAATGACCGGAGAAGAGATTAATACCTAGAAAGATGATGAGGGAATAATGAGGTATCCCTACAGAATTTGGGTTCCAAATGTTCAAGAGCTTAAAGATGAGATCTTAGATGAAAGCTAGTTTGAGGAATAAGATTTAGAGCAAACCCTGAACGTGATAGTCAGGGAGGTCGCCATCAAGATAGAAGGAATCCATGACATAATGAAGTGGAAAATGAGGATTTAAAACATGTAGGATGACCCCGATTATGGGCAGGTGGAGGGACTGTTCAGACAAAGGAAACAGAAGTCGAGTAAGGAAAGGAGACCCAAGATGGTACTCCTATACGATAATTTAGGGACCTTTCTAGACAGAACTTAGACTATTATCCCCAACCACCACCCTGAGGAAACAATGCGGTGAGAAATTCTTTCAGGACCTTTAAGTCGCTAAGCTCTCAGAGTTCCAAGGAACAAGCTGACCCAGTTGAGGCAAGAGCCTGGCTAAAGGAAATATAGGAATCATTTGAGATTCTAAATGATTGACAAATGATTGACGAATCACAAAAAAGAATGGTTTTGTCACTTACCCTCCTAAGAGAGAGGCCACCCGCTGGTGAAAGGCCAAGGAAGGCACGGAGCAAGAGATTATAATAAACTGATTTAAGTTCAGTTAATTATTTTCAGGAAAGTACTTCCCAAGGTTATCGAGATAGTTTTAAAGCTTTAGAACCAGAACAAAGGCAGACGAGTATGATGAATTATGAATCTAAGTTGTAAAAGTTGTTAAGATTCGTTCTGAGGACACGAATCCAGAATGACGGGATGTTTGAAATCAATGCTTATGTTGTGTTGGTTCATGAAATAATGATAAGAGAAAGGAAAATAAAAATAAACTGAAGTGGAAAGGAATATAAAGGCAATAGAGTTTGAGGAATGATAAGGGAGTTGGGTATGAGAAAACCCTAAAAACTCGTAGCAATAGAAATAGAAAAGTATGTAATCGTCAGGATGAGGGTGATTCACCATGAGTTAAAATTGATGGTTGAAGGCATAAGAGATACATATATTTTATCCCCTGTAAGTTGGGAGGATTCGAGGAAACCTTGAGATAGTTCGAAGGATAAATAATGAGACGCGGATAGACTGAGGAGAAAAGGAAGTAAGAAATTAGGAAAATTGGATGAAGTAAGTGACCTTCAAGAATGTGAAGTGTAAGACCGGTGGCTTGATACCCAGAAAGGGAGACGCCAGATATGAAAGATATCCCAACATTGAGATAAACAACAAAAGTAAATAAGGAATTATTAAAAAGAAGTTCACGTTGAACACAACCAATATCTTCCAGAACATCCCTGTTGTCATTACCAAATTAGGCAAGCAAAGCGGAAAAAAAAAACCGTTGTTATCTTTTGGAGGCCATATGGATTGACCTCAGTTTGAATAAGGAAGCTATTGTGAAATTAAGTATAGACTATCGAAGTGAGAATGATTGAATAAGGTAATCTATCAAGTATATATGACTTGATTTATCCATGGAAGAGTGTAAGTGTCTTGTAAAGGTGGAATTAAGGATAAAACCCCGATAACTTGAAATGAATCCTAGGGGAATGCATAAAGGTTGGAATTTCACCCTTAATAGGGAAAGCATGAGTTTTGACAGTATGAATTGGAAAGGATTAAGGTAACAACAACCTTTAAGGATCAGTGGAGAAATTTTTCAGAAGTATATAGACAATGATTCTAGTATTAGTAAATGGTACCTTGATATGCCCTGTGCCTAGGGTGTACCTGATGAAAGATTTAAGGATAACCTTAGAGGTCTTACAAGGAGAAAAGGTAATATTCAAAGTACTCAAGAATAGAAATTTTGATAAAGGAAATATGACGTAATTATAATAATGCCAGGTGGGGCACGTGTTGAACCATAAGAAAGTATAGATCGACCCAATGAGGGTCGAGATTGGTGAAAACAAGAAGGACCCAAGATAAGAGACGTCCTAAGTATGATCGAGAGTCAGTCGTGGCAATGTTCACATCTAAAGACTAAGGCAATGACTTATGGAAAAAAATGGTGATTTTTTTTCTTCTCACCAGGACTTAAGAAAAGCATTTTCACATAAGCAGTGATTGAAATGAGGTAGAAAATTTATTTGGAGGTGGTTAAAAAAATGACATTGATTGTAAGGAAATTTTACTATCAGGAAAGGTCAAAGAGGTGGCCGACACTTTAAGTGTAAGAGGACAATTATAAGCACACGTGCCAGAGGAATATAGTGACAATGGTTAAAGCCGTGAAGGTTGTATTATGGTTTGAAAGATTGACATTTCTTCTGACCATTGTACGATACTCAACCGTAATAGTAGTTTGGTAAAGATTTAATTCATGTTAGCACTGTGAGCGGGCTATCTATTTTAGAAGGTCCTATCTTAAGATAAGCCAGGACCATGTTACAAGAGGACTAAATGAACCTTTGAGCTACATGTCTCCTAATAAAGACATATGGTTAATAATGGTATTAACCTGCTATCATTGCTTTCATTGAAACTCTTCTGAAATTTTATCTGCTTCATGTCATATGTGCGTCAAGTTCAGGAGTGTTCTTCATGAATCATGAGCGGTGATCATGTTACCTCCTTAGAAGAATTCGATACGACAGGTATGGACTCTGTATGGTTAGCTATTAAGATTCCAAGGAAAACGAATGACGACAGTAGGTCAGTGGTGGACCATAGTAATGCAGCAACGATTTTTTGAATAATGAGCCGATTACAACCGTGAGAGTTGTAGGGTAATGGATGTTGAGATTGGGTGCCACTAATCGGGTTGTGGTGATGTATAAGTAATCATCGGTAGACTAATTACGTCGATTATCTACCTATTGAATATTTATTTCTTCTTAGCAATAGAGAGTCGTATTACTATACGAGGAAGGGTGCGGTGCAAGCATAAAATTCTAGTAACGAGGAGGTCTAGAATGAAATCCCAGATTCAATTTTTGCTGTCGAGGGAGTTTTAACGGTGATTGTTTATAAGCTCGAGCAAGAGCATGGGTCCATAGAATGATGGACGGAATAGTAAATATTCAGACAAGTGAAATATGATGCTATAATACTTGATGTTGATATATATATACATATATGTTTTGTTCTCCTATGACAAACCTCTATAGTTCAGAGTTAGATTCCAAGCCAGATATTTTGTGGCAGTATATTTTATATATTTACAATTCTCTTCAATTCGTTCTTTTCTCTCCTTTTCATTTCATATAAGCTGAGAAGAACAACCCTTCCAGAAGGGGAGGTATTGCCGAATGACTATCTATCTGTGTGATAGAAGCCTAGTAGGATACCATCTATTGTTTAATTGCTTGTCAAGTACTAAAGGCTGGCCACCTTCTGTACTAACTATGCAATGTAACAAGTGTTCATGATCATAGTGATCTCTCAATAAATTCTTTTACTTCTATATGAAGGACCAAGCTTTTGAAGATGGAGGCAGCTAGAGATGAAGTGGTACCAAGTATGGTGGTATTCCGATTCTAACGCGTTCGTGATACTAAGGTTGACATGATTATTAAAAGGTTATAGAACGCTAATGAGCAAAAGTGTAATCAGTATAAAATTTGGTACGGAAGGTAGTAACGATTACGAACTGGAAAAGAGTGGGTATTGAGAAGCAAAAGCTGTAGATCTAGATTAGATAATGAGAGTCTGTACAATAGACTTGAAAGAAATTTGGAATGATCACTTAACGCAGATTGAGTTTTCTTACGATAATCGATCATATGTCAGTATCGAGGTATCGCCTTATGAGATCCTTGAGGGAAGACAATGTCGATCTCCCATATGTTAGGATGAAGTTATAGAGCGCAAGATGCCCGGACCCGAAGTGGTCCAATGGACCAAAGACATAGTGGATCTAATCAGAAGATGGATGACAACAACCCCAGGATGGATAAAAGAGGTATGCTGATTTGACATAAAAGGACAAAGAATAGGAAGTAGGGGACCTAGTGTTGTTACAGGTATTCCCTGGGAAAGGATGGATGAGGTTCCAAAAGAAAGGAAAGCTAAGCCTACGAATTGTTGGACCCTTTGAGGTATTAAGACGTATTGGAAAGTTAGCATATGAGCTATCCCTACCCCCGAACATGTACCAAGTTCATAACGTGTTCCACGTATCAATGTTAAGGAAGTATAATTTGGATGCCAGACAAATAGGGGCACATGAGCGCATAGGCATGCAACCAGACGTAACTTATATGGAGCAACCGGAAAGGGTTATAGATCGAAAATGAACAAGTGCTTAGGAGAAGTGTTATCAAACTAGGCAGAGTTTGGCGGTAGAACCACAATGTGGGAAAATTTACTTGAGACTTAGAAAGTGCAATGCTAAGAGAGCATTCCTATTCATTTTCTATCTGATTCCGGGACGGAATCCTTTTAAGGAGGGGAGACTGTAACAACCCCAATATTGGGAAAATTTTGAAACACGGATGAATAGTAACTTTTGCTGATGATGCTGATTAAGGAAAATTATCAGACCACGCTATATAGGAGTACTGTTATAGAAATTTTAAGATCGTATTAGTACTCCATAAAGTAAATAAGTGTATATAAAGATCGTCAGAATCCAAATCCGAACACTTTGATTTTTTCCCAAAAATCCACAAGATACCGAAAGAATTGAGTATAAGGTGACAGGATAAAAAGGATTTAAATTCAAGGATTTTAAGAGGGGATCATAAAAAAGAATATAAAATATTGAGAAAGGTTTAGGGGAACCCAAGTAATAAGATCCCGGATATGATCCCTCAAACGACGAACGAGAACGAAAGTTAAGCGAACCGTAAAACAAATAAGCGACCAAGAGAAAAGCTTGTACAAGAAGCCAAGGATTGTGACATCATCAAACCACAAGGAAGAGACATGTGGCAAATGGATGACATAGGCATGGTGACATAAGCATGATAAATGGAGGGATTGGTTGGTTGATTTTAAGCAATTCATTTTTTACCATGGTAAAAGTATAATTAACAAAACAAAACAAAGCAACCAAGCCAAAAGAAATCAAAAACACAAAATACAAGTTGACTTTCATTTCCTTCAAAAAGCTCTCGGCCAAAACCAGAGTAGCAACTTCAAACTACCATATGTCCTTCAATACTCACTCAAATAGTATGTTCTATAGCTCTTTGGAAAGGTATTGAGATGGCCTACAACTCTTGTTCACAAGTCTCGTCCAAGTAAGCATGGTAAGACCCTCGTTTTGACAGTTCTGTCAATCTGACTTTTAGAAACTTCAAAACCTAACTTTATGTTCTTGATTTCTTTGGAAAGATCAAGCTTGTAGGAGGCTCCCTAAGACTTCCTAGCTACTCTAATCACTCCAAGGAAGGTATAAAACCTCCAAGCCCTAACTTTACTTTGAGTATTATGATAGTTTTGATGGTTATAGTAAATGAGAAGCATGATGCTTGTGTGTTTAGAGTTTGGATTGGATCTGTAGTGATTTGGATGTTGAAATCTTGTTTATAGTTAATGAAACTTAAGTATAGCTAGTAGATCATGTGTGGGGTTGTATAAATTGGAAAGTCTTGAGGTTTGGGGACTGATGTAGTAAGGTTTAGATGAGGTTTGGTTGTATTGTTGGTTGTGAGTTGAATGGTGGTTGTTTGGAGTGGTTTAAAAATTGGAAATCGTGTAAACATAAACGTCATAATGCCTGATTTTCCTTAACTATTCTGTTCTTAACTTTAGGACCCGTAAACTCACTGAAAGATTCTAACCTTTGCCATTTTTATATAGTTTATGTTACGAGCTTCGTTTTGATATGTGGTTCGCTTGAATCCGATGTACGGTTTCGGAGAAATGACTGTTTTAAGTAACGGCGTTTCGCGAACGAATCATTACCCCTCACCTTACTTTGAAAGCTTGGTTAAGGACTTTAAATGACTAATTGGGGTATGAAACAATTATTTTAAGTGGATTAGGCAGTTGGTAAGGTACTCGCGAAAGAATCGCCTTAAAACTCTTAATGGTTAATTTATTAAAAATGGTGGAGCCGAGGGTACTCGAGCGACTTAAGTGAATCGTTAAGCGTGAAAGCGAAAGTTAGGGGTCTAATTGGTTAAAGTATAGTTTCTTAAGCGACCGGGGATTAATTCCGGCTTATATTGTTGTTCATAGGTTACCGGACCCACTCTAAGCTTAAGTCTACCCCGGAGCACTCAGGCAAGTTTTCTACCCGTTATACTGTTGTTGTGATGTATATATGTATATGCATTATCTTGTGATAAGTGCATGATTGTTATTAGCAAATCTTGCGATATATTGGAGCATGTGATATGATATTTATATGCATGCTTGTTTCATAATCTTGATATCTAATTGTTGATTCAATGCTTATAAGTTGCATAATACCTATGCTAGAGATAAGCAGTAGTTGCGTATACCCTTAGTATTGGGGACCCAAAGGTGAACATATTGCTAAACCGGGAGTCGATGTTCCCGAGTATAATATATATATATAGATATATATAGATATAGTTTTCAAAACTATTAATCGAATAAGGTTTATTCGATAACTTTATTTTAATTAATGAATATTAGTTTGAATATTCATTCGAGGACCTATGACTCCGTTTATTTTATTTAATGAATATTATTTTGAATATTTATTCGAGGACTTATGACTCCGTTTATTTTATTTAATGAATATTATTTTGAATATTTATTCGAGGACTTATGACTCCGCTTATTTATTAAATAATATTCTTTATTTTATTAAAGAATAATGTTTCGATAATCAAACTCATTTTCGATTATTCAAATAAAGATCGTACTTTCGTATAAGTATATCTTTGGTTATTTATTATTCATTTCAAGTATGAGTTTTAAAACTTTTACTTAAATTATTTTTATAAGGATTATCCTTATGGGAATATTATTTAAATAATAATATTCAGATATTTTCTAATATATTGGGACTGATTTATTTTATTAAATCAGCATTACTCCAAACATTCTTAAAAATATTTTCGAGTCTTCAAAATGATTTTAAAAGTTAGAGCGGATCCCAAAAACTCGTTTCCAGATTTAAGATCTTCCTTTCGAAGGAGACTTGAATATTCGCTCAAAAATCTTAGGGATCCGGCTCTGTGGTGTATTTTATATTCACAACCAGGTTGCTGTTTTGAGAAAACAATTTGATTACTTGCCCAATGTTCGGGAAGTAAGTCCATCTAATTGAGTCGGCATAAGCGACAGGCCGGGGTACGGTCTATGAAGGTGTAAGAGGCTGGGTGACAGTCCATCCACGCGTGAGTGGCCGGGTAACGGTCTAGCGCGAGGTCCTAATGCGGCCTGGGTGATGACCGGCGAGGAATTCATCCATCTACAGTAGAAAAGGTTACTTATTGGTATCTTTGCCTGATCAGCAAGATATCAGGTTTATGCCAAAATTCTTTTCCTTTCCAAATTCATTGGATATTGCAAAATATGTTCATACTTTACATGACAGGGGTTTTCATGAAATGTATGAGAGATATATATGGATATATATATCATGACTTAATGAAGTATCTCGTAACTTTATTTCTTTTGAATGATATTATAAAGATTGAATCTATTCAAATCTTGTCTTGTAGTCTCATCTATGTGATGAACTTTTGAAACTAATTATAACTTGAACGGTGGTAGTTCAAGTAGTATTCAGAAAAGATATAAGTATATTGGATTATCTTTTGAATTCATCTTTTAAACTTATATCTAGTAAATGATTATCTTATGTATGTCAAAGATTTTCAGAAAAACGTTGAGACAAGGTTAGATATATGAGATCACCTTGCAATGATATTTTTATACAGTTATAAACTGGAACTCTGTGTTTATTATGCATGGAAGAGGACTTCCAAGATTTTGAAAAGTATATGTACATATATATTGAATATTTTGCGACTTGGTCGCGTTAAGAGATCAAACTTGGTTCATTTCTTCTTGACCAAGACTTTCATGAGTACTATGAGAATGCTCATATATTGTTAATTATTATACATATTATTTCGGTTGGTGTGTTGCTCACCCTTGCTTTCTTCTTTCATCATACAACAACAGATAGACAAGATGAACAGGATCAAGCTCCCAATTCGCGAGCGAATAGGAAATGTTCCTCAGTTTCCTGTAGGCGTTGATGTCGTTGTAGCTGAGGTAGGATCTACCAATAGGCCAGGCTTTCAACTTTTGACGTACCAGACTTATGTATATTTATGAATTGTAATAATGGCAAGGAAAATGTAAATTTATTCAGAAACCCTTTTAAGGTGTAATGGCTTATAATTGTGGAATAAAATGACTTGTGTTATTTTTTGTATTCATCTCTGAGACTATAACTTGTGGTGTATGTGTGTATATTGTGGGGTCACAGTACGCAGTAGTTGGTTGTTTATTAAGATTAAGCGTTATTAAGGGAAATAAAACTCGTGACAACCCAGATCCCCGACCCCGGATTTGGGGGTGTTACAGCATCTATCTTGGTTTCAAGATCAGAATTTTTCCTTAATTGCCTTTTGATATCAAGCATTGTGGCTTCTGGAAGCTTAGAATCTATCTTGTCTAAAATGGCCTTCTTCATCTCATCAATATCACCCTTGATGGTGTTTACATCCCTAGCATGTTGGAAGCCTTGAATTTGTTGAAGTTGCAGTGAGGCTAGATGTGCCTGAATGAGCTTCTTGGTGCTGGCATTTGTAGTGGTTTGAAGAGCAGTATTTGTCTGATTGATTAGCTGGATCAGGGTTGTCTTGAAATAGTGCTCATCACAGTGCTTTGAAAATGCCCATGATGGCATACCTGATCTTGAACTGGAACCTACTTCTCCCCCTATGTCCATTGCTTCATCTTCACTATCTCCACTTCAATTACCAAAGAAATCAGCTGAACCACCAGTCTCATAATCCACATCACCAGCTGTAGAGGGCAAAGCTGTGATGGCATCCTTAGCTCTTAGCATAAACTAGGTGGTATGCACCAGATTGAGCATCCTTTCTGCATTGTCATTGCCCTGTTCAGCTTGAAGTTGATAATCTGGGACATGATAATTAAATGCCTCAGCATCAAGGGAGATGGAATCTATAACAGCTTGAGGTTGCTGAGATAGTCCCTCCCTGTCTGCATCATGGACATTCATTGACTCACTAACAATGACATCCATCCTTATAGCTCCAGTACCTGCATTTCTCTCGTTTTCTCTCTTTTGTTGCATCAGGGTCTCACCCTGGCTCCCCACCCTCACACCCTCACCTTCACCATCTAAGGTGGGACTCCTCTCACTTTTTTTTTCCAATCCTGAAGAAGTGGATTGCATAATTACACTCATTTCCTCTCCTTTTTCCTGGGAGCAACCCAGACTCTCACTCAAAACACTCTCCTCTCTCAATCCTAATAATGACTGTACAACCACTAATTCTTCTGCACTTGAAATAAATGAAGTTTAAAGCTGTGCAGAGATACTCGACGGATGAGTGATATCCATCGAGTGAGTGGTTTTGCTATTCGACGGATAACTTTTGTTAAGCTTATCCATCGGGATACAATCACTACTTTACGAATGAGCAATATCCGTCAAGAGAGTAGAAATGAATGAACTAGGAATGGAAACTATTGTGGACTCCGTGCTGATTGAAGATATCTTGGGAATGTGACTTATTTTCCGTCAATGGTAAATGGTCGTCCCAATATTCGTCAAGAGAGTAGAAATGAATGAACTAGGAATGTGACTCCAATATTGGATTTATGTTGGGTCTCTTCAACTGTTCCAACTTTTCCAGAGTTTTCTCATAGCCCAGATTGGCCATTAGTTGTTGAAGAACTGGCTCTTCAACTATTGAATATGTGCAGTTTTCTAGCAGATGGAGTGCTTATCGAACTCTGGCCAAAGTCACCACATGTTCATCCTCACCAGTTGTGAAAATAAGACTAGGGGACCCATTTGCTCCACCATTATCATACATACCACTTCTCCAGAACTCCAGCACTTGAGTTCCTGAGATAGATTGAGGTTGGGTCAAAGCATACCCAATCTCACTGTTAGCAAGGAAATCTTGGATGAAATGAAGATCTGCTGGGGCTTCATCCTTGCTGAGAATAGCTAAGTAATTGTTAGGAACAAAGTTAGCTCCATTGAAAATAATATCTTTTGGTGCCATTTCTGTTAAAAATCAAGTGAAAAAAAAGTGTTTGCAAGGTGTTTGATAAAATGCCTGTATGAAAAAGAACTTCAGAGAATATTAGTGGGTGAGAGAAAATAAGAGAGATAAAAGAATGAGAGAAGTTGGTAAAAGATTGTAAAATCTTTTAACTTTCTTATTTATAGAACCCATGTGAAGTATGGCAGACAGTTTACACCTGGCAATATGTGAACGGTCAATAGTTAAAGTAGGATTTAGTGGGCACGGAAAATAAGTAATAATTACTGTGCACATGCAGTTTTTCAAGACAAACACGTTTACCACTAACCCATATGTTTAGAACATGGCTTCTGTTAAAAAAGTCATCAAAACATGGCTTCTGTACTCAAAAAGTGAATGTTTTTATCTGTGATTCTTCATACAAATACTGACTTGTTTCTTCAAAGTTTAATCATCAGAACTTCCATCAGAACTTGTCCTCAGAATTTATGCATATGACACTTAACTGTTTATCTGAAACAACTTGATCACCACAGTAATTTTCATCATTCATATGGAGTGAGAGTGTGTGTATTTGCAAAATATCAGATAAAGATTAAAGTCTGATATACTTCAGTACATCTTAGAAATAAGGCATAACTAAGAAAAGTGCTTAAAATCTGTCATTAATAATGAAGTCTACCATATGATAAATTTGTGCATGAGTCCACCTCAACTGTTTGTGCTCATTTTATGCATCTTTTAGAATTCTTTTTCACAATGGCTTCTCAGTGTAAATGAGTCACAACTGCTATCATAATTTATGCTATTATCAGAGTATTTCTCCAGTAATCAGAGAATGTGAAAAGTCACCAAGAAAAATTTATTTGCTTTTCTAATGCATATTACTTAATACTAGAAATGCACTTGGGTCTTCCCTTCCACATATTTACTCTAGATCTCAAAGAAGTACCTGACTTCAATTTTCTGTTCTTTTCTTTTCTTCAGATAAGTGAGGCTTATCAAGCATGTGGTTCATCCTTAAGATTTACTAACATCAGAATTTGACAGATAAGAAGCAAGACTCTAGTTTGTGACTTAGTAATAAGATACACAAAGTAAATTTGACTAAGCTCAAAATCAGAATTTGCTTGTGTTAATGAATTTCCACATAAACAACTAATTCAAACATGGGATTTCTAGTATGTTAAAGACTACTAGGTCAGCATCTAACACATTTATCCTCATTGGATTGAATAGTCACAGAACATTCAAATCACTATCAGAGTATATAGATCCACATCAGATAACAATCAGCATTTAATGCATTACCATTTAAGCACATATTACATAAAGATAAGACAATATGTAAACACTGATCATAAAGTCTGATGCTTGAGAACAAAAACTAAGCAGATTTAGAGAAAGAACCTGAAACCATTCCAAGTTCATTTACCAGTCTTATAAAAGTAGCTTCACATAGTGGTTTTGTGAAGATATGTGCTAGTTGTTGATCTGTTGGAACAAAATGCAATTCCACTGTACCTTCCATCATATGTTCCCTTGTGAAATGGTACCTAATGCTGATGTGCTTTGTCATTGATTGTTGAACTGGATTACCTGTCATAGCAATAGCACTTTGATTATCACAGTAAATAGGTATTTTATAAAATTCTAACCCATAGTCCAGTAACTGATTCTTCATCCAAAGAATATGTGCACAACAGCTTCCAGCAGCAATATATTCTGCTTCTGCAGTTGATATGGAAATTGATTTTTGTTTCTTGCTAAACCAAGAAACCAACCTACCTCCAAGAAATTGGCAGCTTCCACTAGTGCTTTTCCTGTCTATTTTGCATCCTGCAAAATCTGCATCTGAGTAACCTATTAGCTTAAAATCTGATTCTCTAGGATACCACAATCCTAGATTAGCTATACCCTTGAGGTACCTGAAAATTCTTTTCACAGCTATTAGATGAGGTTCTCTTGGATCAGCCTGAAATCTTGCACAAAGTCAGGTAGCATATATTATATCAGGTCTACTTCTAGTTAAATAGAGTAAAGAGCCAACCATACCTCTGTAGTTAGTAATATCTACTAATGAACCAATATCTTTATCTAACTTGGTTACAGTGGCCATGGGAGTGGATACAGTTGAACAGTCTTGCATTCCAAATTTCTTCAGTAAATTTCTAGTGTACTTGGATTGATTGATAAAAGTACCTTCTTCATTTTGCTTGACTTGAAGTCCCAGAAAATAGCTAAGTTCTCCCATTATACTCATTTGATATCTTGACTATATTAGTTTTGCAAATCTTTCACGGAGCTTAGCATTTGTAGAACCAAATATGATATCATCAACATATATCTGTACCAAAATTAAGTCTTTTCCATGGTTGAGGTAGAACAAAGTTTTATCAGTTGTACCTCTGTGAAATCCACTTTCCAGAAGAAATTGAGCTAAAGTCTCATACCATGCTCTTGGAGCTTTTTTCAGGCCATAAAGTGCTTTTTCTAATCTGTAGACATGATTTGGAAATTTTGGATCTTCAAATCCTGGAGGTTGTTCAACATATACTTCTTTTTTCAATTCTCCATAGAGAAAAGAATTTTTCACATCCATTTGAAAGACTTTAAACTTTTTGTGAGCAACATAAGCCAAAAAGATTCTTATGGCTTCCAATCTAGCAACTGGTGTAAATGTTTCATCATAATCAATACCCTCTTGTTGAGAGTAACCCTTAGCAACCAGCCTTGCTTTGTTCCTTGTAATTATGCCATCACTGTCAGTTTTGTTTCTGAACACTCATTTTGTACCAACAATAGATCCGTTCTTTGGTCTTGACACTAGGGTCCAGACTTTATTTCTTTCAAATTCATTCAACTCTTCCTACATTGCTTGCACCCAATCAGCATCTTGAAGAGCTTCTTCTACTTTCTTTGGTTCAGTCTGAGATAGAAAACAATGATAGAGACATTCATTTGATGTTGCAGTTCTAGTTCTGACACCTGCTTCAGGATCTCCAATTATCAAGTCAGGTGTATGTGATTTAGTCCACTTCCTTGCAGATGGAAGTTGTTCTCTAGAACTGGATCCTCCCCCATGATCCATGATATCTCCATCAGCATTTTCTGATGCTCCCCCTGTAGTTATGCTCTCTAAGACTTCAGAATTTGAGTTGGATCCATCAGGATTTGAAGTATCAGAGTTTCCAGAATTATCAGAACTTGGCTCATCAGAACTTGATGAATCAGAACTTGAAGAGCCAGTGACAGGTTCTAATGTTTCTCGAGTGTCTTGAGTTGTGGTAGGATCTTCAGCTTGCTCCCAAACACAAAAACACAAATCTCAAGCACTTTTATTCAGATTCGATGGCACCCAAGAGAGCAAGCACTATTGATAGCAGCAGCACTGTCCCTACTGCTAATTCTTCGAGGGGTACTGCTGCGAGGCCTCATTTGAATGATAGGGCTGCTGAGGAGGAGTACACTAGGCTTCTGGGGAAGCCGATTCTGAAGGAGAGGGGATTTTTACCATCGGGGAGGGATGGTAAGTTGTTGCCTATGATTGCTGAGAAGGGGTGGATAGCTTTTTGTGAGTCGCCTGAAGCAGTGCCGATGAGCGTGGTTCACGAGTTTTATGCGAACGCGAAGGCCGAGAAGAATGGGTATTCTGTGGTCCGGGGGATGATGGTTGATTATCACCCAGCGGTGATTCGCCGTGTGATTGGGCAGAGACAGAGGAAGCCCACGGAGGAGAACTGGGACGAGAAGACTGCTGAGGATTTTGACTTGGATTTGATTTGTGCTACTCTCTGTAGGCCGGGCACAGTATGGACTTTCAAGACTGGAACTAATGAGTATCATCACTTTCTGGCGATTGCGATGAACAGGTATGCCTGTGCATGGAATGCGTTTATTTGTGCTAATATTCTGCCTTCTTCGCATGCACATGAGTTCACAGTTGAGAGAGCACAGTTGTTGTGGGGAATTTTGAATGAGGAGTACTATATAGACCTTGGTGAGTTCATCTACCAAGGAATTCTGAAGTTTTTGAGGGGAGCTAAGCATATGAACACCCCTTATGCATCCACGGTTACTAAGCTTTGCCGAGAGGTGGGAGTTCAGTGGCCGTCTTATGAGCAGTTGCAGTTTCCGGCCGCTCCTATTGATTCCGGGACTCTGAATGCGATGCAGGAGTGGACCGGTGGTGAGCCCGAGGAGCATGGGCTGGGTTATCGTCTTCCAGGAGGGCTTCCAGCATGAGCTGCTACTATGGCGAGGCCAAGGCGTGATGAGGCTGGTTCTTCTAGAGCTCAGGAGGGTGCTGGGATGGTTGATGGCCAGTATAGGAGGCTGTCACGGAGGATGGATGCTATGTACGAGACGCAGAGCAAGTTTGCTCAGGAGCTCACCCTTGCGCTAGGGACCGCTTTTCGAGGCCTTGGAGCTGACATCCAGTGGCCAGTTTTTGGTGAGGACTCTGCATATCTGCCTCCTGATACACCACCCACTGAGGGTGATGATGATGATGATCTCTCCGAGTAGGTATGCCCTGTGTTCCTTTCTACTACCTTCACTGGGGACAGTGAAGATTTTAAGTTTGGGGGTGTTAGTTAAGGAATATTTTGTGTGTGTGTCATATAGTTGCATATTCATAATAGTTTAGTTCATATAATTGCATAATTTTTGCCATATAGTTTCTTTTATTTATAGCTTTATTTATGTATCATGTCATGTAGCTCATGCATAAGCCATGATCCCTTTTGCGATGATTTGCCGACTGATTTGTGATGTTGATGCGAGTGTAGTGATAGCATTAAAGTGATGTTGAGTCGTGTAGGTTGATATGCATGCTAGAAACACTTGTATTTTCACTAAGTCTTAGAGAATGCTTAAGGACTAGATTGTTGTTATGGTCTGATTATTTTCGAGGATAATCTATTTATTATGCTTAGAATTTTATAATAGGTTCTTAGTGATAAAGGCATGAAAAGAAAAAAAATGGAGTAAAAAATGGAATTCGTTGCTAATTGTGGCTAGGCGTCAAATGGCTAGTAGTCGGCTCGTATGTTTATGCGAGTAGTCTAGGGTTGAGCAAGATGGAGCGAAACACACTTGCTCAGAAATTTTGAAAAAAAGAGAGAAAAAAAAAGAAGAAAAAAAAAAGAAAGATAAAGAGTTAATGCATAATTGATCACGAGTGGGCTCTTTGGTATTCGAGTTATTAAGTTCTTAGGGGACTTTGTGCCTAGTGACCTAAGGCTTTTAGAGTCTGGGATCCGTTAACCTAACGTTCGCTACATGGATACCATTGTATAAGTCTTTTGTGGACCTCACTCATTGCACGGTCAAATAAGCATTATTGTTATGAATAAAATGCATGATTCCGTAATAAGCTCCAGGATTCTTGTAGTGTTATAAGTCACTTTGTGCCTAGAATTTTTATTCTTTGTATAATCATGTGATTGCCTTGATGATAGTTGAGTCATAATAATTGATCTAGTTCCGAAGTATACCTGTTAAGCATCTGCACACACCACGTTTCTGGCTGTATGTTAGTTTGCATGATTTGATTGATCTTTAGTCGCTTAATTGCATTTGTTGAGATGCCGTAAGTTGGTTGGTTTGGTCGTAGTAAGGGGGATCACTGTATTTCATATAGATTGCATTCATGCATGTTTTTATTTTGTTTTTGATTCTGTGACGCTTGAGGACAAGCATCGATTTAAGTTTGGGGGTGTGATAAGTGGCATTTTATACCACTTAGAACGTCTTATAATAGCTTAAATTGGTGTCTTGAAATCAAGTATTTTGTGTATTTGATGAGTTTTTCTAGTGTTTGTGCATTTCAGGGTATTAGTTGCATTTTGGGGGAGAATTTATCAAAAATAAGCCTTGGCATGTGTCTAGAATTACAAGAGGGAAGAGAGGAGCAGATTACAGCGAAGAAACGGAGCAAAAACAGACCTTTTTCCAGTAGGGGTCTGAGCGCCCGCTCAGCTATGCTGAGCGGCCGCGCAGGGACGGAAAATCAGATTTATTATTTTAGACTCCTATTTCTGTTTGGCTTCCAACTTCTGAGTAATCTGAGTTTTATGGGACTCCTATATAAGTAGATTTCAGAGATGTTTCACGTGTGTTGGATCGTTGTTTTAATAAAGGAGCGGAGGAGATAAGGAAGAAGACCGTTTTAGCACACCGCAACGAAGAGGAAGCATATTTTCTTGTGATTCTTTATTTCGTTATAACGTTGGATGCTAGTTTTCTTTGCTTTGAACCTATTTACTCTTGTGACGTACTCTGGTTTAATATAATTAGTTTAGTTATTATTCTTTTGTGTTTATTTATCATGTTTTCATATGAACCCATGATGACGATAAGTGCTAGCATGGGCTAATCGTGATCATGGGGTCGTAACGGATTTACTGTGGAATTCTTTAGTTAGTTGTTTAATACCTTAGTGTGTGATGATTGTATGATATCTAGTATTGGTTGTGCGTATTCGTCTTATGTGCGTCGCGAACATATAAGATAGGGTGTTAATCTCTTGTGAAGCGACGGTGGATCTCGAGATTTAGAACTTGCCATGCTAGCATAGGTTCATGTACGAGTCTGCATGATTAGTGGGTAACTCTAACCGTTTTATTCGCCCTGTGTAATCGAAAGGAATAACTTGTTCTTATATCATTATGTTGTCAATTTCTATAGACATATAGGGACTCAACATAATTGATGCCTATTCAACTTCTATCTTAATTGTGGATGTTTGGTAGAATGGTATTAGTACAATGAAAGTTGACTTTTATCAGTTTCGTGTTATTCGATTAATATCATCACTGTTGCATGCTAAGGGTAATAACAATGACTATTGAAGGAAGTAGTAATGAAGTTGTGATCTCATGAGTGTTTTAATATTATTAATTCGAAGTGTTAATTAAGTGATTAATTTTAGTAGTTAATTGTAGTTAATAATTAGTTACTTAAATCTAAGTGTTATTGTCTTAACATTGAGAAGTAATCATACATTGGTGAGTGAGTTTAATTGAACATAATTAGTCTGAGTCTCTGTGGGAACGAACTAGAAAGTATTTTATATTACTTGCGAACGCGTATACTTGCGTGAATATTAGCGCATGTTTTCGCCCTAACAGTCACCAAGAAAATTTTTTGCTTTTTTAATGCATATTACTTAATACCAGCAATGCACTTGGGTCTTCCCTTCCACATTTTTACTCTAGATCTCAAAGGAGTACCTGACTTTTATTCATTTCTTTTCTTTTCTTTTGATAAGTGAGGCTTATCAGCACTTAATTCATTCTTAAGATTTACTGACATCAGAATTTGACAGATAAGAAATAAGAATCTAGTTTGTGACTTAAAAATAAGATATACAAAGTAAACTTGACTAACCTCAATATTAGAATCTTCTTGTGTTAATGAGTTTCCACATAAACAACTAATTCAAACATGGGATATCTAGTATGTTAAAGACTACTAGGTCAACATCTAGCACAGTTATCCTCATTGGATTGAATAGTCACAGATCATTCAAAACATTTATCAGAGTATATAAATCCACATCAGATAACGATCAGTATTTAATGAATTTTCAAATTAAGCACATATGACATAGAGATAATACAATCTGTAAACACTGATCATAAAGTCTGATGCATAAGAACAAAAACTAAGCAGATTTAGAGAAAGAACCTGAAACCATTCCAAGTTCATTTACCAATCTTATAAAAGTAGCTTCACATAGTGGTTTTGTGAAGATATCTGCAAGTTGTTGAACTGTTGGAACAAAATGCAATTCCACTGTACCTTCATCCATATGTTCCCTTATAAAATGGTACCAAATGCTGATGTGCCTTGTCATTGAGTGTTGAATTGGATTACCTGTCATAGCAATAGCACTTTGATTATCACAGTAAATAGGGATTTTAGAAAATTCTAACCCATAATCCAGTAACTGATTCTTCATCCAAAGAATCTGTGCACAACAGCTTCCTGCAGCAATATATTCTGCTTCTGCAGTTGATATGGAAATTGACTTTTGTTTCTTCCTAAACCAAGAAACCAATCTGCCTCCAAGAAATTGGCAGCTTCCACTAGTGTTTTTCCTATCTATTTTGCATCCTGCAAAATCTGCATCTGAGTAACCAATTAGCTTAAAATCTGATTCATTAGGATACCACAATCCTAGATCAGTTGTACCCTTAAGGTACTTGAAAATTCTTTTCACATCTAATAAGTGAGGTTCTCTTGGATCAGCCTGAAATCTTGCACAAAGACAGGTAGCATACATGATATCAGGTCTACTTGCAGTTAGATAGAGTAAGGAGCCAATCATACCTCTGTAGTTAGTAATATCTACTGATTTACCAGTATCCTTATCTAACTTGGTTGCAGTGGCCATGGGAATGGATGCAGTTGAACAATCTTGCATTCTAAATTTCTTGAGTAAATTTCTGGTGTACTTGGATTGACAGATAAAAGTGCCTTCTTCAGATTGCTTGATTTGAAGGCCCAAAAAATAGTTGAGTTCTCCCATCATACTCATTTGATATCTTGACTGCATTAGCTTTGCAAATTTCTCACACAGTTTGGAATTAGTAGAACCAAATATGATATCATCAACATATATCTGTACCAAAAGTAAATCCTTTCCATGGTTGAGGTAGAATAGAGTTTTGTCAATTGTGCCTCTGTGAAATCCACTTTCGAGAAGGAATTGAGCTAAAGTCTCATACCATGCTCTTGGAGCTTGCTTAAGGACATAAAGTGCTTTGTCAAGCCTGTAGACATGATTGGGAAATTTAGGATCTACAAAGCCTGGAGGTTGTTCAACATATACCTCTTCTTCCAATTCTCCATTGAGAAAAGAACTTTTCACATCCATTTGAAAGACTTTAAACTTCTTGTGAGCAGCATAAGCCAAAAAGATCCTTATGGCTTCTAATCTAGCAACTGGTGCAAATGTTTCATCATAATCAATACCCTCCTGTTGAGAGTAGCCTTTAGCAACCAGTCTTGCTTTATTCCTTGTAATTATGTCATCACTGTCAGTTTTGTTTCTGAACACCCATTTTGTACCAACAACTGATCTGTTCTTTGGTCTTGGCACTAGGGTTCAGACTTTATTTCTTTCAAATTTATTTAACTCTTCCTGCATTGCTTGCACCCAATCAGTATCTTGAAGAGCTTCTTCCACTTTCTTTGGTTCAGTCTAAAATAGAAAAGAATGATAGAGACATTCATTTAAAGTTGCAGTTCTAGTTCTGACACCTGCTTCAGGATCTCCAATGATTAAATCAGGTGTATATGCTTTATTCCACTTCCTTGCAGATGGAAGTTGATCTCCAGAACTGGATCCTCCCCCATGATCCATGTTGTCTTCATCAGCATTTTCTGATGCTCCCCCTGCAGTTATGCTCTTTGAGACTTCAGAATTTGAATTTGATTTTTCAGCAGTTGAAGAATCAGAGCTTCCAAAATTATCATAATTTGGTTCATCAGAACTAGATGAATCAGAACTTGAAGAGCCAGTGACAGGTTCTGATGCTTCTCGAGAGTCTTGAGATATGGTAGGTTCTTCAGCTTGCTCCCCCTAGACAGGTGCATTTTCCTTTGGAGTTGTTACCACAGTTTCAACGACATCAGAACTTAATCCATCAGAACTTACAGGATCAGGATTTAAGTCATCAAAATTTCCAGAATCAGAATTTAAATCTTCATTCTCAAATCTCAGCTGATCATGATCATCGAAATCTTCAAGTCCAGTAATCTTCTTATCATCAAAAGAGACATTGATAGATTCCATGACAACTCTTGTTCTCAAATTGTAGACTCTGAAGGCTTTTGTGGAAAGTGGATATCCAACAAAAATTCTTTCATCAGCTTTTAGATCAAATTTGGACAACTGTTCAGAATGAGTCTTAAGAACAAAACACTTGCAACCAAATACTTGAAAGTATTTCAGATTTGGCTTCTTCTTCTTTACCATCTCATATGGTGTTTTTCCATGCTTGTTTATAAGTGTAGCATTTTATGTAAAACAAGCAGTCTGCACAGCTTCAGCCCAAAAATAGGTTGGTAGCTTTGCTTCATCAAGCATTGTTCGTGCAGCTTCAATGAGAGTCTTGTTCTTTCTTTCTACAACTCCATTTTGTTGTGGAGTTCCAGGTGCAGAAAATTCCTGTTTGATTATATGATCTTTGCAGAACTCTTCCATGATTGAATTCTTGAACTCAGTGTCATTATCACTCCTTATAATTTTTCAGAATCTTTGATCAATTTATACAGCTGTCTGACATGATCAGTTAGGGTAGATGCAGTTTCAGTCTTCTTGTACAAGAAGTACACCCAAGTGTACCTTGTAAACTCATCCACTATAACCATAGCATATTTCTTATTTGCAATAGACATGACATTGACTGACCAAATAGATCAACATGTAGTAGGTGATAAGGCTCAAGAATTGATGACTCAGTTTTGCTCTTGAAAGAAGATTTTCTTTGTTTTGCCTTCTGACATGAATCACAAAGGCCATCAGGAGCAAATACTGTTTTTGGCAGTCCTCTCACAAGATCTTTCTTTACAAGCTCATTTATATTGTTGAAATTTAAATGAGAGAGTTTCTTGTGCCAATTCCAGCTTTCTTCAATTGATGTTCTACTCAATAGACAGATTGCAGAACTATCAGTTCTTGTTGAAAGTCTGGCTTCATAAATGTTACCATGCCTGTATCCTTTCAGAACCAATTTACCTGTTGAATTACTTATAACTTCACAGTGTTCTTCAAAGAAATCCACATGATAACCTCTGTCACAGTTTTGACTAATACTCAACAGATTGTGTTTAAGTCCTGAGACAAGAGCTACTTTTTCAATGATGACATTCCCAAGATAGATCTTGCCATATCCTAGAGTTTTTCCAATGTTGCCATCTCCATAAGAAACTTCTGGGCCAGCTTTCTCCATAAAATCTGATAGCAGGGCTTTATTTCCAGTCATATGTCCTGAACATCCACTGTCCAGAACTAGGATGTTCTTCCTGTTTCCTTGCAATCACAAAGACCACTAATGGTTAGTTTTAAGGACCCAGACTTGCTTGGATCCTTTGGTCTTTTTAAGTTTGTTAACATTTGCAGCGGATTTAACATCAGAGTTTATGCTAACAATTTTCTTATCGGTATTAACAGTATCAGACTTGGCATCAGAACTTACACTAGAAGGAATTAAAGCAACTTTCTTCAAAGAAGGTTTTATCTGATAATAATCATAGTACAAACTATTATACTCCTTACAAGTATAAATGGAATGCCATATACTACCATAATGAAAACAAGGATTTTGTTTTCTACTAAGGGCATCAGCTACCACATTAGTCTTACCTGGGTGATAGATAATTGAACAATCATAGTCCTTAATCAACTCCAGCCATCTCCTTTGTCTCATGTTTAAGTCCTTTTGGGTGAATATATACTTTAAGCTTTTATGATCCGTGTAGATATCACACTTCTCTCCGTACAAGTAATGACGCCATAACTTCAAAACAAACACTATAGCCGCCAACTCAAGATCATGAACTGGATATTTCTGCTCATGGGGCTTTAACTGCCTAGACGCATACGCAATAACCTTATCATGTTGCATTAGCACACAACCTAATCCTTTAAGAGAAGCATCACTGTAAATCACGAAATTCCCGGTTTCATCTGGTAATGCTAACACTGGTGCTGTCACTAGTCTTTTCTTTAGCTCTTGAAAGCTTTCTTTATATTTCTCCATCCAAACAAATCTCTCATTTTTCCGGGTAAGCTTGGTCAACGGGGTTGCAATCTTGGCAAAGTGCTTCACAAATCTTCGGCAGTAGCCTGCTAATCCAAGAAAACTTCTAATTTCCTGTCGGGGTCTTTGGCTGCTCCCATCTGGATACCGCTTCAATCTTTGCAGGGTCTACCTTAATACCATCTTTACCAACTATATGACCTAAAAACTGAACTTCCTCCAACCAAAATTCACACTTTGAGAACTTAGCATATAATTGTTTTTCTCTCAACCTTTGTAATGCAATCCTTAAATGTCTGGCATGGTCGTCTTTGGTCTTTGAATAGATGAGGATGTCATCAATAAATATAATAACAAATTTATCCAAGTACTCCTTGTACACCCGGTTCATTAAATCCATAAAAGCTGCTGGTGCATTAGTCAACCCAAATGACATCACTAGAAACTCGTAATGGCCATATCTGGTTCGAAAAGCAGTCTTTGTTATATCTTCAGGCTTGATCTTCAACTGATGATAGCCCGATCTTAAGTCGATCTTGGAAAAACAACATGCTCCCTTCAATTGATCAAATAAATCATCAATCCTGGGTAGGGGTACTTATTCTTGATGGTTAACTTATTCAATTCTCGGTAGTCGATACACAATCTCATGCTTCCATCTTTCTTTTTCACAAACAACACTGGCGCACCCCACGGGGATACACTTGGTCTGATTATCCCTTTATCCAAAAGTTCTTGAAGTTGTTTAGCTAGTTCTTTCAATCTCCCGATCTGGTGGTAATCCTGGTAACTCGTCTGGAAACACATCTGGAAATTTAATAACTACCGAAATCTTCTCCAATTCGGGTATTCTCTTCTCAGTGTCCACAATATGGGCTAAGTATGCTTCACAACCTTGTCTCAATAACTTCTTCGCTTCCAAGATAGAAAGAAATTGTTTGCCCTGTTTTTGTCCTTGATAAACCATCCTTTTGTTGTCTTCTGAGTATAACAAAACTTTCTTTTTCTTACAATCAATATTTGCCTTATGCCGAGATAACCAATCCATTCCTAAAATTATATCAAACTCTCCTAACTGAAAAGGTATTAGATCCACCAAAAAGAAATGCCCGTAAATTTCTATTTGACATCTAGGGCAAAACTGGTTTACTGAGACTTTATCCTGATTAGCTACCTCTATCGATAAGGGCTCATCTAAATTTTCCAACATCAAATTCATTTTACTTACACATTCTTTAGATATAAAGGACTTAGATGCTCCTGAATCATATAAAACCTTAACATGCACTGAATTTAGAGAAAGCGTACCTGCAACCACATCTGAGTCTTGAGCATTAGATTTCTTGGTCATTTTAAAGGTTCTGGCTCTCGCTGTACTAGTTGCTGGTCCTTGAGATTCATTACCTCCTACATTACCCTGAGTAGCCGTCTTGCAGTTTCGGGAGATGTGCCCAACCTTACCACACCTGAAGCAAGTGACTCCGATATTTCCTGGATTACATTCTGACGCGTAATGACCCTTTTTAACGCATTTAAAACACTGGACATCCTTCCGACACAGACCGCTATGCTTTTTACCACACAACTTACAATCCACAACTGGTCTGGTTGACTGGACTGGGGCGGAGGCAACTGAAGTGACACCTGAATTCGTCTGAGCCATGCCTTGCCTTCTAAATCTTCAATTCTTATTCCGGCCAAACTTCCTTGGGAACTTCTGACTGGACACTTCCTGGTCTGCATTAGCTGTACCACTTTCAAACTTTCTTTTCCGATCACCCCTTTCCTTGAAGGCCAACTTCTGATCACTCTCTATCACCAGGGCGGCTTGAACTACAGAGGTATACGTCTTAAGTTGCAAGGGTACCACTCCGCTACGAATTTACGGCTTTAGTCCTTGCTGAAATCTCCTAGCTTTCTGAATTTCAGTGTTTACATATCCGGGGGCTAGTCGAGCCAACTCTGTAAACTTGGCCTCATACTCAGCCTCGCTCCTTTCTCACTGCTTCAATTCCAAAAACTCTACTTCCAACTGACTCTGTAAACAATCTGGAAAATACTTCTCTAGGAACAGCTCCGTGAATCTAGCCCAAGAAACAGGGCCTTCTCCTTCTAAGGCACATGCAGATTCCCACCAAAAACTTGCTTCCCCTTTTAGAAAATAACTAGCATAATCTGATTTAGAATCATCACTCACCTGAGTAAGGGTGAAGGCTTTCTCCATTTCTTTAAGCCAAATTCTAGCAGCAATCGGGTCTACCTCGCCCTTAAACTCTGGGGGTTTAACTGACTGAAAAGACTTGAAACTAACAGTCTGGTTCGGTTCTCTTGGCTGGGGTTGATGTTGAAGCTGTAACTGTTGTTGGATTTGTTGATGTTGTTGTTGTATAAATTGCTGCTGTTGTTGCTGCTGTTGTAGAAATTGTTGTTGCTGCTGCTGGAATTGTTCTTGCTGCTGAGCCATCTGATTAGACTGTTGGCGCAGCAAATCTAGTAATCCATCCATGACTGGGCCCCCTTCAGAGTTCCTACTGGAGGAATTGGACGGGAAATTTTTCTTGGGAGGCATTCTCCTGAAACACAACAAAAAGGTTTTATATGAAAATTGTGCCCCCGGGTAGCAACAGTTTTATGCATCAGGAGAATGCGGTCACAATTAAATATTCCCTTCCCTGTTTATTTGGGTCCACCCATGATGCATAACCAAATTTAACAATCCAGCAACAACTACAACAATAACTATAACAGCAATAACAATAGTGCAATAAAATAAAACCGACAACCGTAACATCAGATAATAGTAATACAACAACAGTACAAATTCATCTAACAACTACAGTACAACACTCAAAGCATACTAAGTACACAACAAAATTGGCTGTCATAGCAGCCCCGCCTAATACAAGCTACAATACAAAGAAAACATACATAAGAAAAACATATACAGAACTCCTGCAACTAACTCCGAGCTCTGTATCTCACTCCTGCAAGTCTAATCTAGCCACTGCCAGCAATGGATCCTAACTCAAATACCAACCAGTTCACAAGATCCTGGTACTGAACAACTCTAAACTCGGAGCTAATGAAATGGTCAATGGTCCGAGCTCTCTCTACTGCAGCCTGAGTCAAGGATCGAACTCTCTCCTGCACATCTGGGGAAGGGGAAGGAATACCCTGGAAAGGCCCGACCAGAATCTGGTCAAGCTGAGCTGCTAACCCTGGGCTCTGCTCTCTGATCAAAGACTGGTTCACCGCTCGGTGAACATGGTAAGGGATCGGGGAGGATGCACTTGAATGAACAGAGGGAGGAACAGGTGGTCTCGAGGTGGAGGAACTAGGACCACATCCTGGAGGGAAATCCCTAACAGCCGACACTTACCTTCGTATCCAGCGAGGACGGATACTAGCTCCTGACACACCTTTTGGTACAACTGAAGGAATAGGTGGAGGAGGCATGGAAGTCTCCTCGGCTACAACATCCAAGGTCCGCTCAGAATCTGAATCATCTGAGTCTGACGGGTTTCCCCGAGAAGGAGAACTGGAGATCACTATAGGCCACTGTCAATCATAACAATATACAGGAAAGACAGAACAAGGTTAGGACAAGTCTATTAAAATATTAATAGATGCCAGGGTAACGCCGTCGAAACCCTCGACTTATACTTAAGGTTGCTCCTCGACATGAGTTGCTGACTCACACTATAGGACATACTTCCTACACCTTACTAACTCATTTCTCAACCTAAATTAGGGACTTGAACCTGTGGCTCTGATACCAACTGTGACGGCCTCAACCCCGGGGTCAGGGGCTGACGTCACCAAAAATATGATAAATTATATCAAAAACTGCTAAATAAACTTTATTATAATACACGACCCCAACCAGGAGCCGAAACAGGTTCAAGTATTATTTAGGTTACAACACACACACACTAACTTATTCAAAACCATACACTCTCACTTATTACAGCAACTCATCAGACCTCAGGGCCTGATACAAACTACCTCGAAGGAGCCGGGACCGGAGGCTGACACTCTACGCTGACCTGGTCTTCTAGACATTTGCAATAAATAAATATAAAACAAGCTGCAAGGGTGAGCAATCTATTGCTCAACAGTACCTCTATATGAATAACCAGTAACAGGTTTCCTAAAACAATATAGGAACATATATTAAACAGATATACGAGAAATCTGTAAACAGGTATAAACTGGATATCAAAACTAGCATGCTTTGCAAAATAACATCATCTGTAGTGTGCTGTGTAAAGATACCAGAGCTCAATTTTAGCATGCTATTTCCTTTCCAAAACCACTGTCCATTGCTAGACCAATAAATCACCGGTCCCGTTACGGGGACTATAAACTATTCCAACTTTATCACATATATAAAAGAGGATGAATTCTAGGGACAGCTGATCAGTCTATCCCACCACAAATTTTGTTCCGGAACTTAGAGACTAGCTAGGTCTCTGTCATGCTGGACTAAACGGACTACCAATGCGCGCATCCGACTTAGCCTCTTACGCAACCATGCTGGGCCGTTACCTAATAAATGACCTCTTACGCGACTCCTCTGTTTATAGGTCTACCCGTCGAAACATCAATCGACGTCAAATCTCAACAAAATCAATTTGAATCGCCACATAACTAAATTTTAGTCCTGAACATAATTTATACAAATTTTATTTATTAAAATATTTAGGACTCAGAACAAGGTCATCACCGTCCACCGCGCGCTCGTAAAATTCATCGCGCGCGGCAGCAAAATTTATTGGTGCCCGAAAATATCCGGGTGTCCTAATAAATTTCACCGATTAATTAATTTCCCGCACAAAATTATTTTATCTCACAAAATCCAGTCAAATAATTTCCTGCAAAAGTAATAATAATAAAAAATTCAGAAACAATTGAACCGAGTAACAAACAGCAACAAAGAAGAAAGGAAAAAGTGATAAAGGTAAGACACTTATCATAAAGAAGAAAAGCTGGACAGACACTTCAGATTCTGAACATGAGGTGAACTATGCCTTGGAAAATGCTGATGGCAGTCCTGAAACTGCTGAATTAAAGGTACCTCAAACAACTTATGCTTTTCATACTGATGATATTACTGAGTTGAGATTATATCTTAAAACCATGTTCATTAGTTATAGAGATCAGACTTTAACATGTGAATGATTAACATCTGAAAATCTTGCTTTTAAAAAGAGGAATGACTCTTTAGAAAAAGAGCCTGTATCGTGAATGAATTAGCACAGGACTTGGGAAAGATGGAAATCGAAATTCGAGTATCAGGTGAAAACCGGGAATCGTTATACGAGATTTCTTTCCAACCAGCTTTAATGGAAAAGATTAAGAGATGTCAAGAAGAAGTTATGGAATGAGAATTGGAAGATCTGACAGGAGAAGAATTATGTACTCAAAAGGATAATCGCGGTCTATACAAGTTTTCCTCTCGTATCTGGGTTCCTAATGTAGCAGAACTAAAGAATGAAATATTGCATGAAGCGCACAATTCTAGGTTTTCTATTCACCCCGGTAGCACGAAGATGTACCAATATTTAAAGAAATACTTCTGGTGGCCAGGAATGAAGAAAGAGATTGCAAATGGGTTAGCAAGTGTCACGTGTGTCAGAGAGTAAAAGCAGAGCACCAAAGGCCCAGTGGATTTTTGCAGCCTCTAGAAATTCCACAGTGAAAGTGGGAAGAAATTGCAATGGATTTTGTGGTAGGCTTGCCGAGGACAAGATCGAATCATGATGCTATTTGGGTGATCATTGATAGATTGACCAAGTCAGCGCATTTCCTCCCAATTAATGAAAAGTATTCTTTGGAAAAGCTAGTTAAACTATATTTAGATGAGATAGTTTCCA
The DNA here is from genome assembly GCF_009905375.1 of Apium graveolens. Classification (NCBI taxonomy): domain Eukaryota; kingdom Viridiplantae; phylum Streptophyta; class Magnoliopsida; order Apiales; family Apiaceae; genus Apium; species Apium graveolens. The sequence continues at coordinate 265,479,839 of NC_133650.1, read as the reverse complement.
AGCATGGGGTACCTGTGTCTATAGTATCAGTTCGAGATCCAAGATTTAATTCAAGATTTTGGACAAAGTTTCAAGAGTGTTTAGGAACTAAATTAAATATGAGCACCGCTTATCATCCTCAAACTGATGGTCAAAGTGAGCACCGCTTATCATCCTTATTATATATATATATTTATATATATATAGGGATATATATTTAATAATGGCCAATATTTAATAATATTTTATTAAATATGAGCACCGCTTATCATCCTTATTATATATATATATATATTTATATATATAGGGATATAGTTTTCAAAACTATTGATCGAATAAGGTTTATTCGATAACTTTATTTTATTTAATAAATATTATTTGAATATTCATTCAAGGACTTATGACTCTGTTTCTTCTATTTAATGATTATTAATTGGATATTCATTTGAGGATGTATGACTCCGTTTATTTTATTTAATGAATATTATTTATAATATTCATTCGAGGTATTATGACTCCGCTTATTATTTAATAATATTCTTTATTTTATTAAAGAATAATGTTCCGATAATCAAACTTATTTTCGATTATTCAAATAAAGATAGTACTTTCGTATAAGTATATCTTTGGTTATTTAATATTCATTTCAAGTATGAGTTTTAAAACTTCTACTTCGATTATTTTTATAAGGATTATCTTTATGAGAATATTATTTAAATAATAATATTCAGATATTTCTAATATATCGGGACTGATTTATTTTAATAAATCAACAGTACTCCAAACATTTTTAAAAATATTTTCGAGTCTTCAAAACGATTTCTAAAAGTTAGGGCGGATCCCAAAACTCATTCTTTTATGTTTAAGATCCTCCTTTCAAAGGGGATTTAAATACTCGCTCAAAACTTGGGGGATCCGGCTCTGTGGTGTATTTTACATTCGCAACGTGGCTGCTGTTTTGAGAAAACAATTTGATTACTTGCCCAACGTTCGGGAAGTAAGTCCCTCTAATTGAGTCGGCATAAGCGACAGGCCGGGGTACGGTCTATCAAAGTGTAAGTGGCTGGGTGGTAGTCCATCAACGCGTAAGAGGCCGGGTGGTGGTCCAGCACAAGGTCCTTATGTGACCAGGGTGATGACCGGTGGGGGATTCATCCATCTACTAGTAGAAAAGGTTACTTATTGGTATCTTTGCCTGATCAGCAAGATATCGGGTTTATGCCAAAATTCTTTTCCTTTCCAAAATTCATTGGATGTTACAAACTCTGTTCACACTTTACATAACAGAGGTTCCAGGAAATGTTTAAGAGATATATATGTGGATATATATATTGGGACTAAATAAAGTATCTCGTAACTTTATTTCATTCAATAATATTTCAAAGATTGAATCTATTCAAGTCTTAACTTGTGGTCTCATCTATGGGATGACCTTTTGAAACCTATAATACTTTGAACAGTGGTAGTTCAAGTAGCCTTATAAATGATATAAGTATAGTGAAGTAATTGGTAACTTCATCCCTTGTTTTTGCTTATATCCAGTAAGTAATTATCTTTCACCTGATAAAGGTTTCCAGCAAGTTATCCATTTAGATGCTTGCGTTATTGTTTACACTATATATTATCTTGCGAGCTGTAATGCTCACTCTTGCTTTATTTCTTTATCACACAACAACAGTTAGGAAAGATGGCCAGACTCCAGCAGACCCAGCGCAAGAGCGTGGGAAGCGCCCCGCACCTTCCCGTTGAGATCATAACTGCTATAGCTGCAGAGGTAGATCTATTTGTAGATCAGACCTTCTACTTTTGGGAATCAATTATGTATAATTATAACTTGTGGCAGATAATGGCAATTAATTGTAAACTTATCAAGTAATCATTTTTGGGTTGTAATAACTTTTAAATTGTGGATTCAAAGACTTGTACCTATTTCAATTTCATCTATGAGACTATAACGGGTTGTGGTGTGTGTTAGTATAGGGTCACAGCATAAGGTTAACTATTATTAATTAAGTGAAGTGATATTGTGGAAAGAAAGACCGTGACGACCCGGATCCCTGACCCCGGATCTGGGGGTGTTACAATTACCAAATCAGGAAAGAAAAGCGGATGACCATTGTTATCTTTTGGAGGCCATATGGATTGACCTAAATTTGAATAACGATGCTATTATGAAATTAGGTATAGACTATCGAGGTAGGAATGATGAATAAGATAATCTATCAAGGATATATGACTTGATTTATCCATGGAAGGATGCAAGTACCTTTTTAAAGGTGGGATTAAGGATATAACTTCGATAACTTGAGATGAACCATAGGGGAATGCATGAAGGTTGGCATTTCACCCTTAATAGGGATAGTATGAGTTTTGACAGTATGAATTGGAAAAGATTAGGGTAATAACGACCTTTAAGTATCAGTGGAGAATTTTTTTTCAGAAACATATAAATAATGGTTCTAGTATTAGTAAAGGGTATTTTGATATGCCCTGTATCTAGGGAATACAGGAGGAACGAATCAAGGATAACCTTAGAGGTTTTACAAGGAGAAAGGTAATATTTAAAATTCTCAAGAATGTAAATTTTGATAAAGAAAATATGACGTAATTATAATAATGTCAGGTGGGGCACGTGTTGAACCATAAGAAAGTGTAGATCGACCCAATGAGGGTCGAGATTGGTGAAAACAAGAAGGACCCAAGATAAGAGACGTCCTAAGTATGATCGAGAGTCTGTTGTGGCAATGTTCACATCTAATGACTAAGGCAATGACTTATGGAAAAAAAATGGTGATTTTTTTATTTTATTTTTCCTTCTCACCGGGACTTAAGAAAAGCATTTTCACATAAGCAGTGATTGAAATGAGGTAGAAAATTTAGTTGGAGGTGGTTAAAATGACATTGATTGTAAGGAAATTTTACTATCAGGAAAGGCCAAAGAGGTGGCCGACACTTTAAATGTAAGAGGATAATTATAGGCGCTCGTGTGAGAGGAATACAGTGATGATGGTTGAAGCCGGGAAGGTTGATTACGGTTCGGAAGATTGACATTCCTTCTGATGATTGTGCAATACTCAACCGTAATAGTAGTTGGGTAAAGGTTTAATTCGTGTAATCGCCATGAGCGGGCTATCTATCTTAGAAGGTCCTATTTTGAGAATAAGCCAGAACCATATTTCAAAAGGACTAAATGAACCTTTGAGTTAAGTCTTCTATCGAAGGCATATGATTAAGAATGGTATTAACCTGCTATCGTTGCTTTGATTGAAACTCTTCGGCAATTTTATCTGTTTCATGTCATGTATGTACATCAGGATCTAGAATGTTCTTCATGAATCATGAATGATAATTATGTTACCTCCTCAGAAGAATTCGATACGACGGGTATGGACTCCGTATGGTTAGCTATTAAGACTTCATGGAAAATGAATAACGACAGTAGGTCAGCGATGGACCATAGTAATGCAGCAATGATTCTGCGAGTAATGAGTCGATTACAACCGTAAGAGTTGTATTAGAATGGATGTTGAGATTGAGTACCACTAATCGGGTCGTGTTGACGTATTAGTTATCTTTGATAGAAAAACTAGGTCGATAATTTACCTATTGAATATTTATTCCTTCTTATCAATAGAGAGTCATATTACTATACGAGGAAGGTTGCGATGCAAGCATAGAATTTTAATAATGATGATGTCTAGAATGAGATCCCAGATTCGATTTTCGATATCGAGGGAGTTTCAAAGGTGATTGTGTATAAGCTCGAGGAAGAGCATGGGTTCATAGAATGATGGACGGAATAGCAAAAATATTTAGGCCTGTGAAATACGATGCTATAATACTTGATGTTGATATATATACGTAATGTTTTGTTCTCCTATGATAAACCTCTATAGTTCAGAGGTAGATTCCAAGCCAGATATTTTGTGGCAGTATATTTTATATATACAATTATCTTCAGTTCGTTCTTTTCTCTTCTTTTCATTTCATGTAAGCTGAGAAGAACAACCCTTCCAGAAGGGGAGGTATTGCCGAATGACTATCTATCTGTGTGATAGAAGCCTAGTAGGATACCACATGTTGTTTAATTGCTTGTCAAGTACTAAAGGCCGGCCACCTTCTGTACTAACTATGCAATGAAACAAGTGTTCATGATCATAGTGATCTCTCAACAAATTCCTTTACTCCTATATGATTGATCAAACTTTGGAAAATAGAAACAGCTGAAAAAGGAGTAGTAAAGTTATGGTGGTATTCGGAATGGAAACATGTTCGTGTACTAAGGTTGACGCAATTATTAAAAGGTTATAGAACGCTAACGAGCAAAAGTATAACCAGTATAATATTAGGAACGGAAGGTAGTAGCGATTACGAACTGGAAAAGAATGGGTATTGAGAAGTAAAAGCTCTAATGCTAAAAGCTATAATGAGAGTCTGTGCAATAGACTTGAAAGAATTTGGAATGATCACTTAACACGGATTGAGTTTTCTTACGACAATAGATCATATGTCAGTATTGAGATATCACCTTATGAGATCCTTGAGGGAAGATAATGTCGATCTCCCTTATGTTAGGATGAAGTTGTAGAGCGCAAGATGCTCGGACTCGCAGTAGTCCAAAGGACCAAGGATATAATAGATCTAATCAGAGGACGGCTGGTAGTAGCCCAAGATGGACATAAGAAGTATGTTGATTTGACACGAAAGGACAAAGAATAGGAAGTAGGGAACCTAGTGTTTTTAAAGGTATCCCCTTGGAGACCCTTGGAAAGGATTGATGAGATTCGGAAAGAATGGAAAGCTAAGTCCACAATTTGTCGGACCCTTGGATATACTAAAACATATTGGGAAGTTAGCATACGAGCTAGCCCTACCCCCGAACCTGTAGCAAGTTCATAACGTGTTCCACGTATCAATGTTAAGGAAGTGTAATTCGGATGCCAGATAAATAGGGGCATATGAGCGCATAGACATGCAACCCGACATAACCTATATGGAGCAACCAGTAAGGGTTATAGAGTGAAAAGGAACAAGTGCTTAGGAGAAGGGTTATCAAACTAGGCAGAGTTTGGTGGTAGGACCACAATGTGGGAAAATTTACTCGAGAGTTAGAAAGTGCAATGCTAAGAGAGTATCCCTATTCATTTTCTATCTGATTCCGGGACAGAATCCTTTTAAGGAGGGGAGACTGTGATAACCCCAATTTTTGGAAATTTTTGAACCCTTATGAATAGTGATTTTGCAGATTATGCTGAATAAGAAAACTTTTCATGCCACACTATGTAGGGGTTCTGTTATTGATATTCTGAGACTTTATTAGTACTCTATATGGTATATAAGTGTATGTAAAGATCGTCAGAATCCAATTCCGAACACTTTGATTTTTCCCGGAAATCCACCAGATACAGAAAGAAGTGAGTATAAGGTAACAGGATAAATAGGATTTAAATTCAAGGATTTTAAGAGGGGATCATAAAAAGGAATATAATGTTTTGAGAAAGGTTAAGGAAACCTAAGTAATAAGATCCCGGGTATGATCCCTCAAACGATAAACGAAAACGAAAGTTAAGCGAACCGTATAACAGATCAAAGGTCATTAGCCAAATAATTAAAAGCTAATCAAAGAGATTAGTAAGGATGATGTTATCAAACCAATAAGAAGAGGACAAAGGAGGGAGGGTGACATCACATGGTGACATAAGCATGACCAAGCAAGTGTGTTGTTGGATGATTGTGAGCCACACAATATTTACCATGGTAACAACCTAATTAACAAGCAAAACAAACACAAAAATCAAAAGCAACCAAAACAAAAACATTTTCTTCTTCCCCCACTCTTTGCTCTCGGCTTTTCCATGAAAAGCAAAGGAGAAAATTTCAAAAATCAAGCTACACACCTTCATAATTCAAGAGGTTTGTTTCTTTAGATTCCATAATTCATAACTAAGATGAGCCATAAGTTTAAGCTCAAGATTCCATGTTTAACATAGCTAATCAATTCATCAAAGTTCTTGGTGAATAGTGTTTTCAAGAAACTAACTTTATGTTTTCTTATGTTTTCTTCAAGATCCAAGCTTAGTAAAGATAGTTAGTGGTTATTTAAGGCTTCCTAAGTGATTCTCCACTCTCCAAGGAAGGTATAACCCCTCCAAACCCTAACTTTACTTTGAGTATTAGGTTTGGTTTTGTTTGTTATAGTTCATGAGAGCATGATTCTTGTATGTTTAGAGTTTGGATGGAATTATAATGATTTTGGGTTATAAATCTTGGTTGTTGGTTGATGAACCTTAAGTATAATTAGTAGCTCTTGTTTGAGATTGAATAAGTTGAAAAAATCATGAGGTTATGGACTGAGTAAGTAAGGTTTGGATGAAGTTTGGTGGTATTGGTGGTTATGGGTTGATTTGTGGTTGATTTTGGTTGATTGGAGTAGTTTAAAATTTGGTAATCGCGTAAACATAGCCGTCGTAATGTCCGATTTACTTTAAGACTGTTTTGTTCTTAACAATAAGGACCCGTGAACTCACTGTTAGGTTTTGACCATTGCCATAATTAGATAGTTCATGTTACGAGCTTCGTTTTGATATGTAGTTCGTTTGATTCCGATGTACGGTTTAGGAGAAACGACCGTTTTAAGTAACGGCGTTTCGCGACCAAACCATTACCCCTCTCCTTACTTTGAAACCTTGGTTAAGGACCTTAAATGACTAATTGGGGTATGAAACATTTATGTAAAGTGGATTAGGCAGTTGGTAAGGTACTCACGAAAGAATCGCCTTAAAACTCGTAATGGTTAATTTATTAAAAATGGTGGAGCCGAGGGTACTCGAGCGACTTAAGAGAATCATTAAGCGCAAAACGAGCGTTAGAGTCTAAATTGGTTAAAGTATAGATTTATAAGTGACTTTGGTTTAATTCCAACTTATATGTTGTTTATAGGTTACCAGACTCGTCCCAAGCCATTTATAACCCCCAGTCGCTCAGGCAAGTTTTCTACCCGTTATACTGTTGTTGTGATGTATATATGTATATGCATTATCTTGTGATAAGTGCATGATTGTTATTAGCAAATTCTTACGATATATTGGAGCATGTTGATATGATATATATGCATGCCTATTTCGTATTCTTGATTTATATATCTGTTGGTTCAAATGCTTATTAGTTGCATAATACCTATGCTAGAGATAAGCAGTAGTTGCGTATACCCTGAGTGTAGGGGACCCAAAGGTGAACCATTTTCTAAAACCGGGAGTAGATGTTCCCGAGTATATTATATATATATATATATTTATATATATATATATATTGATGTAGTTTTCAAAACTATTAATCGAATAAGGTTTATTCGATAACTTTATATTATTTAATGAATATTATTTCGAATATTCATTCGGGGGCTTATGACTCCTTTTATTTTATTTAATGAATATTATTTCGAATATTCATTCGGGGGCTTATGACTCCTTTTATTTTATTTAATGAATATTATTTCGAATATTCATTCGAGGGCTTATGACTCCTTTCATTTTATTTAATGAATATTATTTCGAATATTCATTCGAGGGCTTATGACTCAGTTTATTTTATTAATTGAATATTATTTGAATATTCATTCGGGGACTTATGACTAAGTTTATATTATTTAATGAATATTATTTGAATATCCATTTGAGGACCTATGACTCCGATTATTTACTGAAATATATTCTTTATTTTATTAAAGATAAGGTGTCGATAATCAAACTTATTTTTGATTATTCAAATAAAGATAGTACTTTCGTATAAGTATATCTTTAGTTATTTAATACTTAATTCATGTATAAGTTTTACAACTTCTACTTCAATTATTTGTATAAAGATTATTCTTTATGGGAATATTATTTAAATAATAATATTCAGATATTTTCTAATATATTGGGACTGATTTACTTTATTAAATCAGCATTACTCCAAACACTCTTCAAACTGTTTTCGAGTCTTAAAAATGATTTTTAAAAGTTAGAGCGGATCCATAAACTCATTTTTTATATATTTAAGATCTTCCTTTTAAAGGGGATTTAAATACTCGCTCAAAACCAGAGGGATCCGGCTCTGTGGTGTATTTTATATTTGCAACAAGGTTGCGGTTTTGGTAAATGAATTGATTACTTACCCAACGTTCGGGAAGTAAGTCCATCTATTTGAGTCGGCATAAGCAACATGGGCTCAGTGGGCGTCCATGAAAGTGTAAGTGGCTCAGTGGAAGTCCATCAAATGCGTAAGTGGCTGAGTGGCAGTCCAGCATAAGGTCCTATTGCGACCAGGGTGATGACCAGTGGGGAATTCGTCCGTCTACTAGTAGAAAAGGTTACTTATTGGTATCTTTGCCTGATCAGCAAGATATCAGGTTTATGCCAAGGTTTTCTCCTTTCCAAATTCATTGGATATTGCAACTCTGTTTATAATTTTCATAACAGAGGTTTTCAAGGAGTGTATGAAATGTATATATATAGGTGTATATATATCGGGACTTAATGAAGTATCTCATAACTTCATTATTTATAATAATATTCAAAGATTGAATCTATTCAAATCTTGTCTTGTAGTCTCATCTATGTGATGAACTTTTGAAACTATTTATAACTTGAACGGTGGTAGTTCAAGTAGTATTCAGAAAAGATATAAGTATATTGGAATATCTTGTAACTTCATCTTTTCAACTTATATCTAGTTAATGATTATCTTATGCATGACAAAGATTTTCACAAAAAAACGTTGAGACAAGGTTAGATATATGAGATCACCTTGCAACGATAGTTTTATACAGTTATAAACTGGAACTCTGTGTATATTATGCATGGAAGAGGACTTCCAAGATTTTGAAAAGTATATATATACATATATACTGAATATTTTGCGACTTGGTCGCGTTAAGATATCAGCTTGGTTCATTTCTTCTTGACCAAGACTTTCATGAGTACTATGAGAATGCTCATATATAGTTAATCATTATACATATTATTTTGGTGGGCTTGTTGCTCACCCTTGCTTTCTTCTTTCATCACACAACAACAGATAGAAAATAAGTCCACAATAGTTGGGACGACCATTTACCATTAATAGAATTCTCCTATAATAATAGTTACCATGCCAGCATTGGAATGCCACCCTACGAAGCTTTATATGGACGAAAGTGTAGATCACCTCTGTATTGGGATGAGATAGGAGAAAAGAAAGTGTTAGGACCTAAATTAGTGCAGCAGACAAAAGAAGCAGTGGTGTTAATTCGGAAAAGATTGGAAGCCGCGCAGAATAGACAGAAAAAGAATGCAGATTTGCATCGAAAAGACATAAGATTTGAGATAGGATCATTGGTATTACTAAAAGTTTCGCCATGGAAAGGATTGGTTCGATTTGGTCAGAAGGGTAAACTGAGTCCGAGATATATAGAACCATGTTGAAGCCGTATATTCCTACCTCGAATCAAGTTATTGAATATGAACCGATCGAGCTTCAATCAGATTTATCCTATGTGGAGCAGCCAATCCAAATATTAGATCGTAAAGAGCGTGTACTTAGAAATAAATCTATTCATATAGTTAAAGTACTTTGGCGAAACCCTAGGGTAGAAGAGTCTACCTGGGAACTAGAATCAGATATGCTTGACAAATATCCTCACTTATTTAACTAGTAAAGATTCTGAGGGCAGAATCTTTTTAAGGGTGGAAGGATATAACGACTCGTATATTTTTGTAATATTTAAATATGTAATTATTGCGTAATTAATTAATAAAGAAGTTTATATCACTCATGATCTCTGTGTTTATTTATTATCGTATATATGTGATTGTGGGATTTTGTAGTGTGTTTTATAATTAGCTGGTGCACAGCGTTATTTTGGTTTCATTTATTTTCTTTTAAAAATGATTTTATGATAATTTTAATTCTGAATTATTTGGGGTTGTCTCTAAAATTTTTTTATGATTTTATAACCTTGCTAATTATTTTAGGGATTTTACAAAATTTACAAATCAACATTCCGTCATTTATTTATTCTTCAATGATTTTCTGAACTCATTTAAATGGTAAAATCCATATTTAATTCCAGGATTCTTCAAAAATCATGAAACTCATATTTTATTAAGTTCATAATCTTCTGGGAATTTTAAAATTATTTTGGTAATTTTCGAGATTAATTTCACCTGCGCTTTGTTTCGTTTAATCGTTAAAACGCGGGTATAAGTTTTGTACCAAAATTTATTTAATATTTATGAAAAATTCATTTTTAATAACTTCAAATCATTTGTGACATTTTAAAACTATTTCGATAAATTTCCAGGTTTATTTAACCCTCAAATCGGTTCGTTAAATTGTGAATATTCAGAGCAACAGGAGGGGACACGTGTTATACAATTAAGGCCGGTGGCATTTTGTTTTGCACGTGTCCTGTGCACAATTCTTGCCTTTGGTTTCTTCTCTCCTGGGTTCATATCAATCTCTCTGTTTCTCGCCTCTCTCTCCGTTCTCTCTCTTACCTCTCGTTTCTCTTATTCTTGTTTCATCCATCTTCTTCCTCGTCTCTTCCCTCTGCCCATTTCTTGTTGGCTTCGTTCTCTTCCACCGCCGCCTAATTTCGGTGAGGCTTGGAGGTTGATTAGTTCCGTTTGGTTATATATATATTGTGTGTGTATGTGTGCTCGTGTATGTGTGATACGGTGGTGTGTGTGTGCATTTTGTGTGTGTACTGTGTGTGTGGACGGTGTTTTTGGCCACCGTTGGATCTGTTTCCGGTTGTGGCTGTGGCTGTCCTGTTCCCTTTCCCCATTTCTGCGCGTGAGGCGCGTGCTTAGTATCCTGTTGTTGTTTGTTACTCGATTCAATTGTTTCTGAATTTTTTATTATTATTACTTTTGCAGGAAATTATTTGACTGGATTTTGTGAGATAAAATAATTTTGTGCAGGAAATTAATTAATCGGTGAAATTTATTAGGACACCCGGATATTTCAGGCACCAATAAATTTTGCTGCCGCGTGTGATGAATTTTTACGAGCGCGCGGTGGACGGTGATGACCTTGTTCTGAGTCCTAAATATTTTAATAAATAAAATTTGTATAAATTATGTTCAGGACTAAAATTTAGTTATGTGGCGATTCAAATTGATTTTGTTGAGATTTGACGTCGATTGATGTTTCGACGGGTAGACCTATAAACAGAGGAGTCGTTGTCCAATTTTTCTAAAAAATTACCTTTAATTACAAATCAAGTGCATATGTCTCGTTTAATACAAATTAAACTCTGATTGTTATGTGCACCATTGTTAGTATACGTTATTGATATTAATTTATTTGCGAGTCGAACAATTATAGCGATGGGTAATTAGTTAGTGAGAAAAAGTCAAGCATACTCGGATGTCTAACCTAGGATGTTTCGATTTCGTAGGTTCGAGTCAAAGGACCCGGTAGTTCAAGTCGATTAGAGTTAAGCCAAAGTTAGTACAAAGCTTCACAAGGCAAGTACCCCTGAACTAATCTTTTACAGTTCAATATATATGAATAGTTGTTTATTTAAAATACGTACTGGAACAGAACGGTTTAAGTTACGTATTCCCCGTATTTAAATATGTTTTATTAACTGATGTTTTGGGGAAAAAGTAACTTCTGAAAATGCCTATCTCTAGATTGTGATTAAAATTAAAAAGAAATTTTTAGAATGTGTGCTGTAATGGTTTAAAAGAGATAGGTGTAAATGGTTTTGGAAACTGGATAAAAATAAATCAGATATTGGATGGTCAGTTGGCGTAAGAGGTCCGTTATTAGGTAACGGCCCAGCATGGTTGCGTAAGAGGCTAAGTCGGATGCGTGCACTAGTAGTCCGCTTAGTCCAGCATGACAGAGACCTAGCTAGTCTCTGAGTTCCGGAACGAAATTTGTGGTGGGATAGACTGATCAGCTGTCCCTAGAATTCATCCTCTTTTATATATCTGATAAAGTTGGAATAGTTTATAGTCCCCGTAACGGGACCGGTGATTTATTGGTCCAGCAATGGACAGTGGTTTTGGAAAGGAAATAGCATGCTAAAATTGAACTCTGGTATTTTTACACAGCCCACTACAGATGATGTTATTTTGCAAAGCATGCTAGTTTTGATATCCAGTTTATACCTGTTTACATATTTCTCGTATATCTGTTTAATATCTGTTCCTATATTGTTTTAGGAAACCTGTTACTGGTTATTCATATAGAGGTACTGTTGAGCAATAAATTGCTCACCTTTGCAGCTTGTTTTGTATTTATTTATTGCAGATGTCTAGAAGACCAGGTCAGCGTAGAGTGTCAGCCTCCGGTCCCGGCTCCTCCGAGGTAGTTTGTATCAGGCCCTGAGGTCTGATGAGTTGCTGTAATAAGTGAGAGTGTATGGTTTTGAATAAGTTAGTGTGTGTTGTAACCTAAATAATACTTGAACATGTTTCGGCTCCTGGTTGGGGTCGTGTATTATAATAAAGTTTATTTAGCAGTTTTTGATATAATTTGTCATATTTTTGGTGATGTCAGCCCCTGACCCCGGGGTTGAGGCCGTCACAGTATACTCACTTTTCTCCTTTGGTATGGTCTTTGCTGGTTGATCAGCAACTACAACAGAGAGCTTGGTTGGCTTATGTGGTCCTTCATTAATTCTGTCAAGGTATTCTGGATATGTAGCTTCCAGAAACATAGCCATCTTTACTTTCCATATGGGATACTCCAGAGGTCTCAGTATAGGAACCCTAATGGTCTCATATCGACTGTGGGTTTGAGTGTTTTGAGTTTCTTGAGTTTTGGTGGGCTTGGTTGGAGTTTGTGCTTCTTCAAACATGATTTTTTGGATCTTTACTGTATGTGTGTTAACAGAAAAGCTCTGATATCACTTTTTAGGTCACACAACACTGTAGAAGGGGATTGAATACAATGTTTATACAATCAAATCGATTTAACACAAATATGTGACAAAGATCAAGTATATTGAATAAACTCTGTTATAATAAGAACTGTTGTTCTCTCTCAGTGATGAACAAATATCACTAAGAGCTGCTAGGTTACAATGTATAATCTTCTCGATAATAATAACACATACAGTGTAAACCCTAAGTCTGTATTTATATAGTACACAGTTTCAAGATAACTTCTAATTGATATTGAATATAATTTTGTCTCCTAAAATATATCAATCAGATATCTTCTACAAGTCTTCCAGTCTTCTAACTCTTTCCATGCATATCTTCTTTTGTTTTAGTCTCGATCTTCTACTGTAAATCTGCTTCCTTCCTTATATGAAAGTCTTCACACACTTAAGTTCTGATATGACCTTAAGTTCTGATATTAAGTTCTGACTTCCAGTAAGTCCTGATTTCAGTAAGTCCTGATTTGTCCTGTTGTTAAGTTCTGAAAACTAAACACAAATCATATTAGACATGACATCTCAAATATATCTAACAACTCGTTAGGTATGAAATGCAACACATAGTGGGGTGAATGTGTTTTCTTAAATTTTAATTAACTTTTGAAAATGTTTGGCTATTTAGAACAAGACAAATGTATGAATTTGTAAAGATAAAGTATTGATGCAAAACACACAAGCAATTATCAAAAACTCACTTGATTTAATTAAAATTAAATTTGTTTTACTACAAATATGTGTTCTTAAAGATAAGAACTCAACTACAATTCTTGTGGGAGAATTCAAGATTTTTCCTAGATATGTTTGTTACCTCTAAACAAAGGACTCGTGGCATGCTTTATAGATTAACATGTACGGGATTACAAAACTTGCACTAAAATGGACTAACACGGTTTCTAAAGCTACTTTGTATATTTTCCATTTCCAGTGTTAGCAAATATATGCAGAATCTAATAGGTCTTTGACCCTCCTTTGTCCAGTGAATCTTGGCCCTTTATTTTGTATTCTTCAAGCTGCATTTGTAGTCTTTCCAATTCAGCGATAGAATTTTTTGTTGACGGATAATCTTGAATCTTCAACTTGTCTGCATTCTAAATTATAAAGTAGTATGTCGAGATCTCTTTTGTTCTGTAGAGATGTCACATATCGATAAGTAAAATGACTTATCAATATTTTGAGTTCTCTACATGTGTTAATGACATCGAGGTATTTAATTCTCTAGATGTAGAACGACTTGTCGATATTTCTAGTTCTCTATAAAAACTTTTGACTTGTCGATATCTCTAGTTCTCTACATACACATTTGGCTTGTCGATATCTCTAGATCTCTGCATGAAAAAATGACTTGTCGATATCTCCAGTTCTCTACATGTACTTTTTGACTTGTCGATATCTGAGATCTCTACATGCATATTGACTTATCGATATCTCTTGGGACTTCTCCACAAGCCATTTTGGACTTCTCGACATACTTCTCGATATTCCTTGATCTGTAACTTGTCGATATCTAACTTAGAATATTTTTCCTAGAATAGTATTATTTAAATCCAAGCTGTTGTACTTCTCTCTGAGGCATGATCAGGATTTGATCTTCTTCCAGAGTTTATTCCTTAGCTTGATGGCTGTTCACAGAAAAATCCTCCAGTCTAATCTACTTAACATTTTTACAGACTCAAGTAATACAATTACAGAATACAAAATTAGATTATCATTACACATATCCTTAGGGTTGTTAAGATGACTTACTCTTGTTATGTACAGGCATGTCTTGCATAATAATTTCGCCCTTTTTGACTCTCTGCAGTGGTATCCACTTGTCGAACATCTCATTTGCGGGAACCCCTGGTATTCGACTACACGATGACCTATGCTTGATGCAGGTAGCACATGATTGTGGTATTTCACATGCAACTCTAAAGTGCTTCCATTATTGGGAAACTCAAAGGTCTGGTTCCACTTTGGGTTAAGAGTTTTATATAAAACCTGTAAGGGGTGCATTGTCCAGCAAGTCACACAATGTAATAGTTTACTAGCTTATCATTAAAAATCATGGGGGAAAGGCTAAATGCTATTGTGTTCTTAATTTTCACCTTGGGATTTCTCGTTACATTTTCATATTGTAACCTAACATATGGAAGAGCAATTATAAATAGAATATTAGGGTAGTCGTGAGCAACAATATTACACTGGAAATACATTGTTTATTTATATACAATTAAACTATAAATATCTTAAATTTGCATCATGGAGAGTTTCTTATATCAGCATTCTCATACTAATAGAAGCGAACATAATAGGTATAATATTGAATGAAAAGTACGAGAAAAGATAAAGGACACTTAATATATAAACATAACAGAGAATATGTTTAGGCCATGATCTTATACATTGGTGACTAACACCCTAAAGTACTAAGATTATCCAGTTAAATTTGTTTATAAAGAATCAAATATCAAGTATTTTATAATTAAAGAGAATATAGAATTGAAAAAAGACACCATGATGCCATGAGACCTCATATCATCCTCGTTGCTCTCAACTTGCATTTCCTTAATGAATAAATTATCCACCATTCTTACTTGAACAACATACAACTTCTTCCAACAGTCAAACAAATATCCATCATATTTTTCCGGATCAAACTTTAAGAAGTGAAAGAAACAATAATAACCTTGGACCTGTTATATAGATATTATGCAAAAGATGCATATTTGATAAACTAATAGGTTTCAAGGGCACTTATGGCTGTATTCTTCACATCCCTCGGCAATTTCTCCGCACCTGGTACATGTAAAATAAAGTAACCTGCACAAATTCTGAAGAATAAGATTTAAAATATAATAATGTCAATAACCAGCTTATTTATAGCGTTCAACTCAATGTTTGATGGCATCCACTCTTTACACCATTTACCCAGGTCAAATACTAAAGTGCAATGGAAACAAAAAAGCTATCACTAGAGCTAAAAACAGATTAAAATAGTCAATATTTCAGCAATTACAAATCTTCAATAAAACATTTACACATACTAGTTATCTTTCAAAGACGGTCTCCTAAATTTTTAAAAGTTTCTTTTTTCATAAGGCTAAAACATGAGGTAAGATCTCTTAATGCAGCCAAACTAGCAAAGAATGACTGCAAATAAGAAAGGTATTCAAGAAGATAAAATTTTGATTTAAAATACTGCAATAAAAGCAAAGCTAGTTGGAAAATCCTCATATGACGTTATTAACCATAAAGCAGTGGAGCTACTCTGATTATTATTTTTCATATATTCAAAAATCACTCTTCATTCAAATTTAAAGGGCGATTAAGACAACAATGAAATAATCAAAAAATGAAAAATTACCTAATTTAAAGTAACATGCACAATTAGAAAAGTCACATAAATAATTAAAGATTTATAAAATTAGGGTTTTAAACACAATTATAAAATCGGGGTTTAAAGCTTACCCAATTCCGGATTTGACCTTCGACTTAGCTTTAACCTCCAACTTAGCTTTATACTTAAACTTGAGCTTTAAACTCCGACTTGAACAACGCTCTATGACCCTTTAAAATTAGATGAGAGCATAGAGAGAAAGGGGGCAGAGAGCACATAGAGAGCATGAGAGAGAGAGAGAGAGCACAGTTGAGCAGAGAGAGAGAGTTGTTCTTCAGTCGATTGAAGTGAGAGAGAGAGAGATAAGAGTTTTCGATTTGTTTGATTTTATGTTTTATATTTTAACTGTGTATGAATTTTATTTTAATGTTATGTTGAAAAAATAGGAAGATCTGTTACTTGAAATTTTTCTAAGGAAAAAAATAAGGGGGAAACTTTTAAGGGGGAATGAATTATTTGGCTAAGGGGGGGAAATAAGGGAAGCGGACTGGATAATTTTTTTTAAAACAGACTTATAACATTGGTTGCATTAAAAAACCAATGTATATCTTACAAAGAGACATTGGTTGATTAAAACCGATGTAAAAACACCTTTTACATAGGTACCAACAGCAACTGACATTTAAGAGATGATGTTTATTCTACTTTTTCTAGTAGTATTTTCACTTTTAATGTTGATAGTTGGTTTAACACTTTCTTTGCTTTCATTCTCATCTGCAATTTCTTGTTTGATGATGAGCTCTTCTTCACTGAAGTCCACCTCAGATGGTTTGAGCAAGGGTGCATCCACTTTTTGTAGCACATCAGGAACTCCCTTATTCAATCTCTCTTTGCCTTTATCAGTTTAATTTTTCTTAACATGTGAATTAGCCTCATAGTCTAATCCAATTGCCACATTGGCACAAGGTTTGTTCTTCTCATGATAGAGGCCAACTAATTCAGATGCATTCTTAAATGCCTTATTTTTAATATCATTATTCTCATTTTTTTCTTCTAGAACAATCTTTATCTCTTCTGCACATTTCAACTTTTATTTTAGATATTCATTTTCTTGCCTAACAGAATCTAGGCTCACAAGCTGCAATTCTAGTTCTTCATTCTCTTTTTCAAGTTTCTCATTCAACTTAGCTAGTCTGTTCATTTTTTAAGTGGCAGCCACCATGCTTATGTGAATGTGAAACATTTACATGCTTCCTCTAAGGCCATAAGAGCATAATTTTCATATGCTTCATCTTCATTTTCATCAAATATGTCATCCCAAATTTTTCCCTCAATAATATAAGCTTTTCCCTGTTGCTTTTTAGAAGAGCCTCATACTTAGCTTCCCGCTCCAAGTATGCCTTATCTTTCTTCACCTTCTTTGGCAACCTGCATTATGTGGCAAAGTGGTCAGGTTTATCACACTTGTAGAATCTAATTTTAGATCTGTCCATAGATCCTGATTTGTAACCACTCTTGCTAGTTGTGTTTGAGTTTTCCATCTGGGATTTTTCTTTCCAATCATTTTTGTAGGAGGTTTTATATTTACCCTTGAAGTACCTAGGCTTCTTGAATCTTATTTTTAAGAATTTTCTTTCCAGGTAGACCATGGATTTATCCATTTCATCCAACTCATCAAGAGTGTAGAATTTTTCCTCTTCCACTTCTAGAATGACTTATTTTTTAGGTTCTTTGCAATTTTTCTCAATAGGCTATACAACCAGAATTTGAGATACAGTTTCATTTTCAATCATCTTTTGGTTATTTTCTATCAAGGCGCTTGTCACATCAACCACATGTCCTTGATTTAGCTTCAATGACTTTCTCTACAACATCTCAAGTTTATAGGTTTTTAGAACTCCATATAAAACGTCTAAGGTTATTCTGCCTAGATCTATTCCTTCCCTTGCATAAATTTTTTGTTTAAAGTGGTCAGGAAGAGTGAGTAAGAACTTCAAGTTGACCTCCTCAGTCTCATAAAATTTTTCATGCAACTGCAAGTCATTTATCAGCTTGTTAAATCTCTCAAAGACTTCAATAATGCATTCCTTTGGTTTTTCCATAGAACCCTTATACCGTGAGATCAAGATTCTTCTTTGGTTTGATCTTTCCTCTTCAGTACCTTCATATAAGATCTCTATCTTTTCACATATATGCTTGGTTGTTAATAATGTTAAATTACATAACATTATCAAGAGACTCAATCAAGATGAGTTTCAAGCTACTGCCTAGCGAGACCTTCTCCTTCACTGTTTCAGTGTACATAGCTGGATCTTTTGGAACATGCTGAGCTGGAATAACAACAGCATCTTTAGTTACTTCAGGTACCCTCACCATGAGAATAAAAGGTCCATGCTTTAGAATCCCAAGGTACAGTGAATGAGCCATCCTGATGAACAACATTATCTTTTTCTTCCATGGTGTGTAGTTTCCTTCATCAAAGATAGGTATCTTGATATTATTAAGCTTTTGTGCTCTCATACTTCCAAGATCTAATCTGTTTACTTTCAGATTTTTCTCTGGTACCACTTGTCATGTAGGAAATGCACATAGAGGGGGGTGAATGTGTGTTTCTTAATTTTTACTTAAAACTTTTATGAATTATTTTCGAGAAATTAAGTTCAGTGTTTAGGCTATGTTAAACTTAACAGCTAAAGTATTTTTGTAGTAATAGTTAATTAACTGTAAAAGACACGGAGAAGCAATTATCAAAGCTCACTTGATATTTATTCATAATCAATTAGGTTGTGCTACAAATCTAAGTTCTTAAATATTACAGAATTTAACTTCTGCCTGAGAGAGTTCAAAGAGTTCGAAACTGTTTTGTTACTTCTAGACAAAGGACCTGTGACATGCTTTATAAAACATCATGCATAGTTTACAGAGATTGCACTAAAATAGACTAACATATTTTCTAAAGCTCCTTTGTCTATTTGTAATTCAATTGCTACATATATGAAGACAATCTTCTAGAGTTGCTACACTCATTTGTCTAGTTCATCTTGGCCCTTGATCTTTACACTCTTCAAGCTGCATTTATAGACTTTCCATTTTAATGATAAAATGGTTTCTTGACTGATAATTTAGAATCTTCATAGTAATTGCATTCTATAAGTGAAACTGTTATCGAGATCTTCTAGGTACAAAAAGCCTTATCAATATCTCCACATCTCTATATAAATTTGACTTGTCTATATCTTCACATCTCTACATGCATATGACTTGTAGATATCTCCACATCTCTACATATATTTGACTTTTCGTTATCTTTACATCTCTGCATGACTTCGCGATAGAGATCTTTGTAACTTCCATCTTTATATGACTTCTTTACAGGTTTGGACACTTCTCGATATGACTTCTCTACAGGCTTGAACAAGTCTCGATATGACTTCTCAATATTTCTTAATCTGTGACTTCTCGACATCTGACTTAAAATATTTTTCAATCTACAACATTATTCTTCTTCAATCTATGTATCTTCATTCTGAGGCATGATCAAGTTTGATCTTCTTCCAGATCTTTATTCCTTAGCTTGATGGTTGTTCATAGAAAATATTTCAGTCTACTCTTCTAATCAGTGTTACCGACTTAAAGAACACATCTACAGATCACACAAATTATTACAAGTCAGCTTAGTCTTAGAATTGTCAACTATGTTAATGCATGTCTTGCACAATATAAAATAAATAGAAAGATTACTTTTATCTTGGTCATCTTATTATTATTTATTTATAATAAAAATTGTACATTTGTACTGGATTCTCTTCAGCGAAAAGATCTTCGTGCTAACATTTAGTACTCATGTGAAATTTTCAAGTGCTAATAGAATCGAAATTATTTATAATAAAATTATATATATACTGCATTGAATAAAAATATTTAATTGTTTGATCAACTTCACTTGTTACTCTCTTCAAATTTTCAAGTGCTATAATATAATCAAGATTAAAAATAAATTATACATCATTCGATTTTAGATAGTGAAACATGATGAAATTACCGATCTTCGAGTTGAATCAAATATATCAAGCCAATAACAAAAGAAGACTAAATCAAATAAGAAGACGATGTAAAATAATATAACGAGAGTTAGGAACATACAAATAATGAGTGACGAGTTAAACATGTTACCTAAATCTTGTTATTTATTTTAACTATAATATTGTTATAATTTTGTTAGTAGTTGATATATAAAATTGTGAAATAAAAGAATTAATAAAAAATAATCCATTAAAATTTATGGATTTTATTTATTACACCAAAATATTGATAAATTAATCCATTAAAATCCATCAAAATATGTATAAAATTTAAAAAATTAATATCCAGTTCTTAATGAAATTTGAACAATTCATGAATTAACAAGATTTAATAAAATTCATAATTTTTTTATCAATCTATTAAAATATTAAATAGATACACCAAATATTTTATGGATTAACACAAATGAATTATATATGGATTTGTGCATAACCATTAAATATAGGCATGGGCCTGGCCAATATGTAGTGTTTTTTGTCCATTTAAAAACTTTTAACAATAAGTAACTTATTATTTAAAATGAATAAGTAAATTATAAGTGATAGATAGATGAATCCATATAAGTTATATACATGTTTGGATAATTTTCTTAGAAGTCTTAAATTTTTTTACTTAAATGAACTAAAATAAATAATTTTTAAATATAATTATCTTAATACGTGAATTTTAATTTATAAAAAATTTATAAACATGTATTTTAAAACTAAAGTTAATATAAAACCGAAAAATCAAAATAAGTTGAGAAAAAATATGTCGTTACTAAGTGGTTGTTTGGACATCCATTTTAGACGACTTATTTGGCTAATATGAGGTTTCCAACTTCTTATCACTATTTGGGTAATTGAGTTGCATGATCATTTTTGCTTCTTTTTCACAATAAGTGAAAGTACAGAGAGTCCAACTTTCTTCTTTTCATTTGGCTTATTTTTAATATTAACTACGAGACACATAGATACGATGATACTAAAACATTTGATTACAACTATTTTGTGTCGGTTTCATTTATATATGGGTGGATTAGACCCGACAATTTTGGATACGAAATGATAAGAAATGACACGAAAATTTAGTGTTTGATTTTGTCTTTAATTCTGTCTTTATTTAGCAAATAACTTTACCTTCTTATTTTTAGTAATTTATATTTCAAAATTTATGTTTTAAATTTTGTTTGTCTGAATTTTTTATTCATATATTGAAATTTTTATGTTAAAATTTTGAATTTCTTTTAAAATAATTATAACTTATAAATTATGATTTACCAAATACTTGATCAACTTTTAAGTAACTTATACATAAAATTATCCACACGTCTAGATAACTTATAAGTTACGATGTCCATATCACTTTTATAGAAATTCTTAACTTAAAGTCATAAATTACAATTTTTAATAAAGGTTTAACATTCAACTTATAAGTTATAAATTTGACTTATAAGTTACAGTTCAAACATACCAGTTCTTCAATGTATATCTCAGACTTCGTTTTATAGTACATGGAGATGCCACTAATTAGCTCCTATTTTCAATTACGGTGACATAAACTATTAACCGGGTCCTTTTTATGTGTTGCGCCGAAACACTAACGAGTTTTACATGACATGTTGAGCCTTTGATATTGTGTTTTGTAATATTGAAGCGTAAAAAAATTTTACTCTTCTTTTTGGTCTGTATATAACATTGAAAAGTAGAATTGTCGAACGATAATGTTTTAATTGTTTATGCACGTTATCTCGTGTTTAGTTACTTTTTAATAATTATATATGGCTACACAGCTAATGTGTATTCGGTTAAAGATGCTTGCCACAAGATGCATGATTTGCATTTGTATAATTGTCGTTACTAACTTTTGACTTTTTCGGTTATAAATAGTAAGTTCTGTTTTCGAACAATTATAAATTGTAAATTATCCTTATAATTAGGGTTGACAAATAATCTTTGATAACTTTTTACGGACATATATGAGATAAACCCTCATGAGTGAGCATACAAACATACTTACTATAGAATAAATAAATATTATATGCGCACTAGGCAAGATACTGATTTAATTCTCTATACTTACTCAGACGTTTATAAATTTTGGTTAGTGAAAGTAGACATGTCATCGAAAAATTATCTTTTACTATTTTGCCGAAAATTTAAATAGCGGTAAGCTTGTACTTATTGATAAGTACTTTATACATGAGATGATCACATTTTTCTCAGATTCATTGTCTCGTAACTTATACTCACGTCAAGTTTGTACTAATAATACATTTTTAATTATACCATTTCAAAATTTGAAATTTCAAAATCAAACTTGCCGCCTTTTATATTGCTTTATAATTTTTATATTGACATTTTGATATTCATCTGACTTACATGTGTTGTTACTTTATTTCAAGCCTACATTATGAGCCAAATACAAATAATTTTATGACCAGGTAGAAATCTAACAATAAATTCCTAATAGTTAGGCTGTTAAAATATATCCCTGAAAGACGGCAACAAGGCTTTTCAAAATATACTCTTAAAAAAATTAAGAAACTGCATGTATAATTACCTCTCCATTTTGATATCTTATTTACAATACTAATTGTAATATAAATTATATATGTTTACAATCTAAACTATATTATTATAAGAAAAATAGGGGATAATTTGCTTTCTTCGTTAACACCTTCCAAAATATAACTATCTTTCCGTAAACAAATTCATAACTGAAAAACAAAAAACAAAGAACATCTACATACTAGAGACTCTACTCGGCAAAATCTCACACGTCTCCTACATTCATATTCGAAATCCAGCATAGTGACTTATCTCTAAGAAACACAATGAATAAAAAAAGTACAATTTTAAAGGAAAAATAGATTTAAATATGAGTTTCGTACATTACATTTTAATTATAAAATAAATTGTTTAAAGTGCAAGTATTAAAACACTGTACTTCTAAATTTTTAATGCTTCGCTTTTAATGATATCGTATACATATATGATATGATTGTCAAAATTTAAAATATATATAGAAGAATCGTGAGATTCAATATAAACGATATTCACACTAATATTTTAATTATAAAATAAATTGTTTAAAGTGCAAGTATTAAATATAATGTTAGATATATTTGAGATGTCATGTCTAATATGATTCATGTTTAGTTTTCAGATCTTAACAAACAGAACATATCAGGACTTACTGAAATTAGAACTTACTGGAAGTCAGAATTTAATATCAGAACTTAAGGTCATATCAGAACTTAAGTGGGGGAAGACTTTCATATAAGGAAGGAAGCTGATTTACAGTAGAACATCAAGACTAAAATAAAAGAAGATATGCATGGAAAGAGTTAGAAGACTAGAAGACTTGTAGAAGAAATCTGATTGATATATTTTAGGAGACAGAATTGTATTCCATATCAATTAGAAGTTATCTTGTAACTGTGCACTATATAAACACATACTTAGGGTTTACACTAGATGTGTTATCATTATCGAGAAGATTATATATTGTAACCTAGAAGCTCCTAGTGATATTTGTTCATCACTGAAAGAGAACAACAGTTCTTATTGTAATAGAGTTTATTCAATATACTTGATCTTTGTTACATACTTGTGTTAAATCGATTTGATTGTATAAACACTGTATTCAACCCCCTTCTACACTGTATTCCACTCCCATGGCCACTGCATTCAAGTTAGATAAAGATACTGGTTCATTAGTAGATATTACTAACTACAGAGGTATGATTGGCTCTTTACTCTATTTAACTGCAAGTAGACCTGATATCATGTATGCAACCTGTCTTTGTGCAAGATTTCAGGCAGATCCAAGAGAACCTCATCTAATAGCTGTGAAAAGAATTTTCAAGTACCTCAAGGGTACAGCTGAACTAGGATTGTGGTATCCTAGAGAATCATATTTTAAGCTAATAGGTTACTCAGATGCAGATTTTGCAGGATGCAAAATAGACAGGAAAAGCACTAGTGGAAGCTGCCAATTTCTTGGAGGCAGATTGGTTTCTTGGTTTAGCAAGAAACAGAAATCAATTTTCACATCAACTGCAAAAGCAGAATATATTGCTGCAGGAAGCTGTTATGCACAGATTCTTTGGATGAAGAATCAGTTACTGGACTATGGGTTAGAATTTTCTAAAATACCTATTTACTGTGATAATCAAAGTGCTATTACTATGACAGGAAATCCAGTTCAACACTCAATGACAAAGCACATCCGCATTAGGTACCATTTCATAGGGGAACATGTGATGGAAGGTACAATGGAATTGCATTTTGTTCCAACAGATCAACAACTAGTAGATATCTTCACAAAACCACAATGTGAAGCTACTTTTACAAGACTAGTAAATTAACTTGGAATGGTTTCAGGTTCTTTCTCTAAATCTGTTTAGTTTTTGTTCTTATGCATCAGACTTTATGATCAGTATTTACAGATTGTCTTATCTTCATGTAATCTGTGCTTAAATTGTAATACATTAAATGCTGATTCTTATCTGATGTAGATCTATATACTTTGATAGTGATTTGAATGTTCCGTGACTATTCAATCCAATGAGGATAAATGTGTTAGATGCTGACCTAGTAGTCTTTAACATACTTGAACTCCCATGTTTGAATTAGTTGTTTATGTGGAAACTCGTTAACACAAGCAAATTCTGATTTTGAGCTTAGTCAAATTTACTTTGTGTATCTTATTACTAAGTCACAAACTAGATTTTTGCTTCTTATCTGTCAAATTCTGATGTCAGTAAATCTTAAGGATAAACCACATGCTTGATAAGCCTCACTTATCAAAAGAAAAGAAAAGAAAATTGAATTCAGGTACTCCTTTGAGATCTAGAGTAAATATGTGGAAGGGAAGACCCAAGTGCATTACTGGTATTAAGTTATATGCATTAGAAAAGCAAATAAATTTTTCTTGGTGACTTTTCACATTCTCTGATTACTGGAGAAATACTCTGATAATAGCATAAATTCTGATAACAGTTGTGACTCACTTACACTGAGAAGCCACTGTGAAAAAGAATGTTAAAAGATGCATAAAATGAGCACAAACAGTTGAGGTGAATTTTTGCATAAATTTATTCTATAGTATACTTCATTATTAATGACAGATTTTAAGCACCTTTCTTAGTTATGCCTTATTTCTAAGATGTACTAAAGTTTATCAGACTTTAATCTTTATCTCATATTTTGCTAAATGCACAAACTTTCACTCCATATGAATGATGAAAATTACTGTGGTGATTAAGTTATTTTTGACAAACAGTTAAGTGTCATTTGCATAAATTCTGAGGACAAGTTCTGATGGAAGTTCTGATGATTAAACTCTGAAGAAATAAGTCAGTATTTGTATGAAGAATCACAGATACAAACATTCACTTTATGAGTCAAGAAGCCATGTTCTGATGACCGTTAAATTCTGATGTTAGTCAAGTTCTGATGTAAATCATGATGGAAACTCTGATGCTTATGTGGCATTATTTATTTACTTGACTTATTTGTGGTAAATACTGAAACGGTCATATTTAATCAGAATATAATTAGGTGAGATAAAAATAGTCATAATCATTTGGGTTAGTGATAAACGTGTTTGTCTTGAAAAACTGCATGTGCACAGTAATTATTACTTATTTCCCATGCCTACTAACTCCTGCTTTAACTATTGACTGTTCACATATTGCCAGGTGTAAACTGTCTGCCATACTTCACGTGGGTTGTATAAATAAGAAAGTTAAAAGATTTTATAATCTTTTACCTACTTCTCTCATTCTCTTATCTCTCTTATTTTCTCTCACCCTCTAATATTCTCTGAAACTCTTTTTCATACAGGCATTTTATTAAACACCTTGCAAACACTCTTTTTTTCACTTGATTTTTAACAGAATTGGCACCAAAAGATATTATTTTCAATGGAGCTAAGTTTGTTCCCAACAATTACTTGGCTATTCTTAGCAAGGGTGAAGCTCTATCAGAACTTCACTTTATTCAGGACTTCCTTGCTAACTCTGAGATTGGGTATGCTTTGACCCAACCAGAAGCCATCTCTGGAACTCAAGTGCTGGAGTTTTGGAGAAGTGGTATGTATGATAATGGTGGAGCAAATGGGTCCCCTAGTCTTATTTTCACAACTGGGGAAGAGGAACATGTGGTGACTTTGGCCACAGTTCGACAAGCACTCCATCTGCCAGAAAACTGCACATATTCAATAGTTGAAGAGCCAGCTCTTCAACGGCTAATGGTCAATCTGGGCTATGAGAAAACTCTGGCAAAGTTGGGACAGTTGAAGAGACCCAATATAAGGAGGGAATGGAGTTTTTTCTTTGACTGCATCACCAGAACTTTTGCAAACAAATGTTCAAACTTTGATGCAATCCCAATTCTCAGTCAACAAATCGGGTATGCTCTCATCAATCAAACTCATTTTGATTATGCAAGTGCTATTTTAGGCTTTATTGGGGATAGAATGACAGAAGATAGAAATACAGTTTACTTTGCTAGATTCTGTCAGCTTATATATAGTTTTTGTTGCTCTGAAGCACCCCAATTAGCAAGTGAGTTCATTAAACCATTTAAGCATGCTAAGAGAGCCTTTACTGACTTATTATCTACTGATAATAAGAAAACTATTTTTAGACCCCTCCAAATTCCACAATCTGTCAAACAGTTTTTAGTAAACTCTGATCCAGCCACATACACCTCCATATATCCTGATGTCCACCCAACCCAACCTCCATCTATACCTCCAATAGCTATACAACCAACCACCTCTCAACCTTAACCAACTCAACCTACAATCATAACTTACTTCCAACCATCAACTCAATCCTCACAACAACAACCATCAGCACATACCATCATACCTTCATCTTCCAAGCCTAAGAGGGCAAAGTATGTCCCTCAGCCTCCATAAAAGAGAAGAAAGATGATTCTCAGGGATGAATCTGACAGTGAAGAGGAACAAGTACAGGTTCATGCATCAGAACCTGTTACTGTTGAAGCTGAAACTCTGGTTTTCAGAAAGAAACAGAAGCTGCAAGGTCAACTCCACAGGTAAATGTTGAAGCTCAAAGTTCTGATACTTTGAAGAGGAAAAGAACAGTAAGTACTGTTGATAAAGCAACGCCTTCTCTATCAAGGAGACTGGAGAAAATGAGGGCCAAAAGGCACATGGCTAAGCCTCCATCTGAGGATACTAATGAAGCTGAAGAAGGGGATCAGGAATCTCTGATCTCATCAGAACCTGTGGTAATTGAAGCTCTGCCATCCCCTACTCAAGCTCAAGATATTGTGCTAACACCTCCTGTCTCTCTAATTAAAGCTACAGATAATGCTGATGAACAAGCTGCAAATTCTGAAATAGATATTCACAATCTGAATATACCAAATGTTCTTTATCTGGAAGCTCCACCTACATCAGCTCATCCATCTACTGATAATTCTCCAATCTTAAATGATGATGCTGAGATACCATCTACACCAATTCTGCATCAGCAACCTGAAGATCAAAATTTAGATGAATTTGAATCAGAAACTCCTATAGCCTCACACACTGTTGTGTTATCAATGGATAATGAGTCTTCTTCAAGCTCTGGAGACAGTGTTTCAGTACATACTCCAGCTCCTATACTTGGAAAGGAAGCATTGGTCAAGAAATTTGTTGAACAGGATGCTCCTGTACCTTGGGATGAAACTCATAGAGGAGTAGAGTGGACCAAAAAGTGGAATGATTCTGATTTTATTCCAAGCTCTAAAGTTCTGATATAGCACATTGCTAAGGCTGATAAGCTGATGACTAGTACTGATTTCAAGATTCAACTTAAAATCACAGCTCTAACTACCAAAAGTCTTCAAGGTCTACAATCTGAAACTCAAGCAAAGGTTGATAAACTACAAGAATCATCTAATAAGCTAGATATTCATATCAAGCTTGACAAGACAAGGATTATCAGACCTACACTTGAGAAAGTGGAAGTAACTGAGAAAGCTCAAGAGAAATAACATGCCCAAATCTCTGAGGTCCTGGCTAATCAAGCTTCTCAACAGGCTCAATTGGATGATATTTAATCTTCAGTAGAACTTCTTCTCTCACTCCTACTATCAGATTATGCCAAAAAGGGAGAGAAGATAGTTAAGTCCAAATGCTCAAATGATCAAATACTGAAGAAGAAAGATGATGAAGCTGATGACCAGGGAAACCCTAGCAAGGGTAGAGGTCAAGTTCAAGGTAAAGAGCACAGCAGCAAGGTTTCTTCTAGGAAACTAATCACTGATGCAAACAGATCTTCTATTCAAAAGAAGACAAGTTCTGAAGCTGCTCAAACTCAAAATTTGATAGCAAGTACTGATACTCAAAATCTGATATCAAGTTCTGATGAGCAAAGTTTGATGACAAAGCCTGATGTTCTGATACAGGGTGGAAGTCAAGATTCTCAGAAGTTTATGCAAACTCTGAAGCTCAAGGGAAAGTAGATTACTGTCTACTACAAAGATCCCAAGATTCAGACACTTGATGAGGAAATTGCTAGAAGATTATTTCTGAAGCATAATCCAGGAATGGACTTAGAAAATTTCAAGGAGGAAGAAGCTAGATTTAAAGCTGAAAAGAAAAATCTAAAGCCAAAAGCTTATGTTGCAAAGAAACCTCCAAGGCCTAAGGAAAAAGGCATTGTGATCAAGGAGAAGTCACATACTGAGGCATCAAAGCCCAAGACTAGATCACAGATTGAGATTGATCCCAAAGACAAAGGGAAGAGAAAAGTTGATGAACCAATCAAGCCACTGGAGATGAAAAATCCTCAGATTCTGATGAAACCAGGGTGCAAAATGGTTCAAGTTACTGATTATACTCTTGTTAAAGATGAAGATGTTTAAACTCTGCAAAGAAAGAAGATTACTGAAGAATTCAAGACAACCTCTGACAAGGTTCAAGTTGTTCAGAGTGAAGAACTGTAAGCTACAATAGAAACAGCAAGTTCTGAGAAAATCATCAAGACATCAACCTCTGACAGTGCTCAAGTTGATTTAGACAAGATGGAAGTAGCTGATAAAAAGAAACTTCTGTGGAAAAATGTCAAACCATCAGATCCAAAGAAAAGCCAATTGTTGTCTACTTTCATGACTATTGGGTTAAATGCTAGGGAACCAAGAGACAGGGCTGGACTAGGTTCTGATGAAGCAAAGATCAAGACAAGAGTTGAAGTTGCTACTAGAGATCCATTTTAATTGACTGGCAGACCTCTTGAAGATGTTACACAGAAACACCTTGATAAGGTTATCTCTGTTCAAGTGGTAGTGGATGCTCATGACAAGCACAATGTCAAGGAAAATCTGATTCTATTTCTTGAAGATGGAAGGACATATCAGATGTCAGAATCAGATGTGCTAAACAAATCACTGAAGGAACTTCAATTCTTTCATTACCTTTTAGAGGTAAAGTCTGATATTACCAGGAGATGGTCAAATTTCATATTGAAGACCATCAGAGATAAAGCAAGAATTTATGGTTTAAGGGTTACAGAATTTATTCCTAATATTGTTGAAGATGATGGAAATGAGATTCCAATAAAGAAGGATTCTGCTAAGCTTGAAGTGTTACCGAATGAGAAATGTCTGTGCTACAATGAAGATTCTTCTCATCCAAGGGTAATAAGACTGAATGATAGTTTAGAAAGAAACCATATCTCTGCTTTAAGGACTGCAATCTACCAGATTGGGAGTCAAGATGAAGAGATGAAGCAAGTTAAAGCTACAATGTCTCAAGTCCTGAGGATTAAAGAAGAAAAGCTGATATCAAGCTTTGTCAAGAATCATTATGGATTCAGATTAACTCAGTGAGATTGGTAAAAGCTACAAGGACTGTAAGTTGTAGTTAGTTATCTAGTTAAACTCATATTTGCATTTGTACTTAAATGTTTTTGACATCATCAAATCTATTAACTTGTATATTTTGCATAATTTACAAGTTGGGGGAGATTGTTAGATATATTTGAGATGTTATGTCTAATATGATTCATGTTTAGTTTTTAGATCTTAATAAACAGGACATATCAGGACTTACTGAAATCAGGACTTACTGGAAGTCAAAACTTAATATCAGAAATTAAGGTCATATCAGAACTTAAGTGCGGGAAGACTTTCATATAAGGAAGGAAGCTGATTTACAGTAGAAGATCGAGACTAAAATAAAAGAAGATATGCATGGAAAGAGTTAGAAGACTAGAAGACTTGTAGAAGAAATCTGATTGATATATTTTAGGAGACAGAATTGTATTCCATATCAGTTAGAAGTTATCTTGTAACTGTGCACTATATAAACACATACTTAGGGTTTACACTAGATGTGTTATCATTATCGAGAAGATTATACATTGTAACCTAGAAGCTCCTAGTGATATTTGTTCATCACTGAGAGAGAACAACAGTTCTTATTATAATAGAGTTTATTCAATATACTTGATCTTTGTTACATACTTGTGTTAAATTGATTTTTTTTTTGCTAAATTTAGTATATATCAACAAACAAGAACAAACAGGGATCTACCCAATGCTCTATGACAGGCCATAGAGAAGGAGCTATCTATAACCAATCTCAGAAAAAGATTGAAGATAGAAAGCTAAAAGTAAAGCAAATATAAATACTAGATTATAAATATAGGCGAAAGACTAGAAAGTAAATCAACCCTATTACAAAATGTTTTAGAAAACCAAATGGAACCATGCAATCTAGCTATAAAATCTCTGGTGATGCAATCCATTAGCTTCGAAGGACCAAGGATGCCGGAGTTGTGAGCTCGAGCATTACGCTCTCGCCAAAGGTGGTAGCAGAAAATTTGCAGGAGGCAGAGCCCAAGCACTCCTCGGAGCTTGTCCTCTAATGCAGAAAGATGCTGCAGGAGGTCTATCCAAGTATTACCAACAACCGAGAGATCAACAAGAAGTAACAGTCGAATTAGGATCCATCGACTATAAGGACAGCGAGTAAACAGATGAGAGTCCGTTTCCCGACCTCCAATACACAAAAAACATTGCTGAGACTCCGAGATGCCGAATCGATGCAGCCTGAACAATGTGTTAAGACGACCATGACAGAGGAGTCATTCGTGGTGTGCAAACCTGTTGATTATGAGTTTATGCCAAATTGCACCATGCCAATTTACAGTATCTCCCCTGGTTCTAATGGAGTTCCAAATGTTCCAGGTCTTAACCTTAGAAGTAACCAAACCATCCCAGAGAATACTGTCCAAACCATTCAGATTAAAAGCTGGAAAATCGAAAGTATTAAGCCAATGTTGTAAAAGAGGATCAAGGTGGTGGTGTCTAGCATTGGGAGCAGGTAAACACCAAGTCCCCGAACAAATGATTTTGCTAACCAGATCATTAGCATGCATACCACACTGGCTAATAATAGGAGAAGAATACAGAGCAGCCAAATAGGTCCCTCCCCACCATGGATCAAACCACAAAGAAACTGAATTACCCGTACCAATAGAGTAAGAAACAAACTGAATAGCAATGCATCTCAGTTTTAGAACCTTTCGCCATATCCAAGAGTAGTCTGTTGGAATGTTAAGGGTCCAAAAATGCTTATTCTTGAGGATAGTTTCATTCACCCATCGAGGCCACAAACTGTTAGACCTTGTCACTACACGAAGCAAATGCCCGATGAGTTTAGCTTTGTTCCACTCTACCATATTTTTTAAACCCAGCCCCCCTTCATCTTTTGGAAGACAAATCTTAGACCAAGCAACTTTAGCACCACCCTTATGGTTTATGTTCCCTTTCTAAAGAAATCGAGTTAGCAAAGACTGGATATTTGCATGGACAAAAGATGGTAAGAGAAAGTGATTACACCAGAATGCCTCGATAGCATTTAAAACAGATTTAATTAAAAGAACTCTCCCTGCCATGGACAATAAAAGATTCGCCCAAGATTGCATTCGAGAAGTAAATTTATCAATCAAAGGCATGCAATCGTTAACACACAGCCGAGGAGATATTAAAGGAACACCAAGGAATTTAACTGGAAGATTACCTCTCGGAATGCCCAAAGTATCAAACCAAACTAGAAAATTTGTATCACAGTTGCACACAAAACTTGTGCTCTTGGACACACTAGGGACCAGGCCACTCCATAAGGAAACCGTGGAGATAGAACTCCAAATATGCTGCATAGACTGCTGAGAACCATGGCAGAAAAAAAGGACATCATCCGCAAAGAATAAATGGTTAATTTTAATCTCCTTGCAATGCCAATGAAATTTGAAATTGGCCGGAGTAGTATTCAGAAGACAAGACAGGATGTTCATGCACAGGACAAAAAGGTAAGGTGACAGAGGGTCACCCTGCCTAAGCCCTTTAGTACCTCCAAAGTATCCACGAATTATACCATTTAATTTGACAGAGAACTTCGTCGAACAAATACAAGATTTAATCCAAGTAATCATGACAGTAGGAAATTTCATTCTGTTAAGGACTGCCAAAATAAAATTCCAGCTCAGGGAGTCGAATGCTTTGTGAAGATCTATCTTGAGAGCACACTTTGGAACCCCAGTTTCCCTGTCATATCCTCTAAAGAGCACTTGTGCAAGAAGCACGTTGTCAGAAATTGATCGGCCCGGGATGAACGCAGATTGGGCTATGTCAACAATAGAGGGCATGATAGTTTTAAGACGCAAAGTAATGATCTTAGAAATACATTTGTACATGACTGAGCACAGAGAGATGGGCCTGAGTCAGCCATCCTGGTTGGAGCCACTATTTTCGGAATTAGGGAAATGAAGGTCGAATTGACACCTGAGTGCATGGTGCCAGTGTCAAAGAAGAATCTAACCGACTCACAGAAGCTGGTGCCTGTGATATGCCATGTTGCAATAAAAAACTCCATATTGACACCATCAGGCCCTGGAGCCTTATTCCTTTTCATTTTTTTCAGAGTGTCAAAAATCAATAAGTCAGTAACTGGAGCAGTTAGAGCTCTGGATTGATCATCATTAAGTTCCTTGCAGTTAACCATTGATAGGTCCACAGATTCACGGTGACAGGGGCTTCCCGGTAATTGAGAGAAATAATTGACTGCGACCTGAGCACAGTTGCTTTTGCCATGCACTGTGTTACCCTCAGCATTCACAAGGGTCGGAATTTTATTTCTATTCCAGTTGACTTTACACTGTTGATGGAAAAGGGAATTATTATTGTCCCCCAGATGCATACATTTAATTCTCGCTTTTTGCAACAAGAAAGATTCTTCCTGAAGCAATGCATTGTTGAGATTGTTGATAAGAGTTTTTTCATCTTCCAAAATTCCAGGGTCAGAGGAAGAACCCACAGAAGCCTGGTAATTTGAAAGAGCAGTTCTAGCCACATGAACATTATTCTCAATGTTTCCATGATCTTTATTATACTGTTTAAGTAAAATCTTGGCCTGCTTTAGCTTTAAACTGAATTGGACCAAAGGGGATCCCTCACACTGCAAAGACCAAGCTGAAGTGATTACATCAAGAAAACCTGGAATCTCAGTCATGAAGTTAAAGAATTGGAATGGCTTTCCAAATTTTAGAAGCTGCATTGGTTCAACAAACAGCAAAGGATTATGGTCCATGAGACCCTTATTTTTAACCTCCACAGCACCTTCAATAAAACTATTAAACCATAGAGAATTATCCACCATACGATTGAGCCTTTTATGAATAGGTTCCCGGGGCCTTTTATTGAACCAGGTAAATTTATCTCTGACTGTGCGAACTGTGGATAAACCACTGTCAAAAAGACAATCTTTAAAAGATTGCATATCAGGAGTCCACCTCTCTCTACCACCAGAAACCTCAGAAATACTAGAAATGCAGTTGAAATCTCCAAGTAAAGTCCAAGGCATTGAGACTGTGCTAAAGGACTGCAAAATTCGATCACACGCATCATTAAAATCATAAATGAAAGTGACAATCATATGAATATCTTTTTCAATAAATCTAGCATAGCAAGAAATATGCTGACCAGACTTGGAGCAAACAGAAATATCCGAGATATTAGGGTCCCATCCTACCCAAGTACGACCGTTTTGATGATGTTCATAATTGAATATCCAATCCCAATTTTTGTTAATTCTCTTTGAAATACCAAAGGCATTATCTGACTTAACTTTAGTCTCTACAATACCCTTAAAACCAATATTATTTTAAGAAATAAAGTTATGTACCTCCTTTTGATGAGGGCCTTTATTGATACCCCGCACATTCCAAGATACAAATCTCATTGGAGACGTTTGAGGATTGCTGGCCTAGAGGCCAGTTTGTGACCCTGTCCTGGACTCTGCTTTGGACCCTGCCTTGGACTTTTCCTGTAAGTGACCTGAGTGAATCCATCTTCATCAACTATGGCCTTGGATTTTGGAGGTAAAGGCACAGAAGCATTAAGAGCAGTAACCACAACTCTATTTGGTGTTGTGTTGACTGTCTGAGTTTGGGGTACAGGGGGAGCCACAGGTGGCACAGGTGCCTGGCTTCTGCCTCTCCTCCTCTTTTGGTTAATGGGAGATTTATTAAGATCAGTAGTAATGCAAGATTCCACAAGACTCTCATAGTGCACAATTTTGTTACCAGAATCAGGTAAGCAGCACTGATCTACAAAATTAATTTCAACCTGACCAACATCATCTAAATCATTCACTACCATATTGTTAGGAACTCCAACTTCAGTAATTGATAGAAGTGCAGCAGTTTGACCATCTGCACCATTCTCAGCCTCTGTAGGAACCACATTATTTTCAACAGTATCCAAATCATCAGTGTTGAGGACATCTTCAATGTTTTGATCCTCATCAAGGACCACATCACAACCCAGAAATTCATCCACGATTACAGGATTAACATCACCATCTGTCTGCTCTGCATTAATGTTAATTGGATTAATCTCGGTTGGAACTTTAGTTACCCTGTTCTGATCTGCCTGCCTGGGAACTTTGGACTTATTCTGAGCCTGGGGTCAGCTCCTGGGTGCAGGCTTGGTAGCATTGGGGTTGTTAATACACCTTGAAAAAGAATGGCCAAACGCCTTGCAGGAGCTGCAAGAATATGGCAGCTGTGGATAAATAATAGAAACTTTAACCAATTCTGAATTACCCAACTCATCCTCCACAGGTACCCAAATAAAATCTGGACGAGGACTCGAATAAGATAAAAGAACCTGGACTGAAGCAAATCTTAAGGGCTCGAATCTTGCAGTACTCTCATCAAATTTCAACTGCTTTAGCTAAATAAGTCAGACATTCACGAGACCAGTAGGAATGAGGGACTTCCTCAAATTTAATCCAACAAGGTACCGTCTCAATAACGTTTTTCTTGAATTTATTAGCCTCCAACCAGGGAGCTAGGTACATTGTTTTACCTCCAACCTGAATAGAATTAAAAGTAAGAATTGCATCCTTTTCTTGAACCGAGTTGAATTTAAATTTAAAATACCCTTTTGAACTGTAAAAAACTCTAGACAGACCCTTGTTTTTCCATTATTTAAAAGCATGATCTCGAATAAATTTAAAATCGAAGCTCCCACCGATAAAGTGACCAATAAGGCTAGTGTTCCATAATTTCCGAGCATTTGTTAAAAATTCTTTGGGTGGCTTAAGAGTTGCAGACCCATCTTCATTGAATATAATCTGGACATTATCAATACTGCTAGTACCCGTAGAAGGTATGTTCTTAGCTACCACCGATTTGAATCGATTTGATTGTATAAACACTGTATTCAACCCCCTTCCACAGTGTTGTGTGACCTAACATATTGCACTATGGATTTTTTAATATTTCAATTTTAATATTATAGTAGATGTGCGATATGATTGTTAAATTTTAAAATAAATATAATAGAATCGTTAGATTCAATATAATGGGTATTCTGTAATTTAACATCTTAATTATCTAAAGTTTGAATTCGTCAATAACATAAAATAAAAAATATAGTCATCATTACTTTCAATAGTATATATTTATTGTTTTTATTCTATTATCTTTTATAATTTTTTTTGAAAAAATAACTATTATATAAACAATAAGATTACAAATGTTAAACGATATTTACACTAAAATTTTAATTATAAAGTTATTGTTTATAGTGCAAATATTAAATTAGAATATTGTACAACCAAATTTTTAATGTTATTATTTTAGTAATAAAGTATTGATGTGTGATATGATTGTTAAATTTTAAAATAAATAGAAGAGAATCGTGAGATTCGATATAAATGATATTCTGAAATTTAATATCTTAATTATCTAAAATTTGAATTATTAATAACATGATATAAAAAATATATTTATCATTAATTTCAATAGTACATATTTATTATATTTATTTTATTATTTTTTATAATTTATTTTTATAATAAAAATAATTATTATATAAATAATAAGATTATGAAGGTTAAATGATATTCACACTAAAACTTTATTATATGAGGATCAGATCTAAATCGAATGTGAGTCGATACCGTACTTTTATTTTATAACCGGTAGTTTACGATTCACCGGATTCGAGTCTAATATGATACACTAATATTAAGTATTATTTTTATTTTAATTATTTGGATAATTATCTTTTAGTATAAATTAAATATAATACTATAAAAATAACAACAATATAAGTCATAATTCGTAGGAAATTAAAACCTATATAATACATTAGGAATTATAAAAAGGAATATTTACTTAGAAATATAAATGGTTAAAAACATATTCTACATATTTCGAATCCAATAGGAGCCATGGATCGTATTTGGAAATTCGGGTTCGATAATTTTATAAAAAATAATATGAGACCTAATTTGAGCGGGTATATGAATGCTCATACCGGGATCATATTTTATCTCAGCTTAATTTTTTCGTCAGATTTGAATCGTTTATAAAACAGATATGAGATATATATCATATTTTCGAGTCGAATATAAAATGAGATATCTGATAGTGTGGATCAATTTACAGCCTTATATCTATCTAAATTATAATAACCGGAATGGAATGAGATCTAACCTGACATGTTTTTTTTGGTTATCTCCATTCATAATCGTCAGATCTTTTTAATCAAATGATCAAGACCGTTAGATTCAAATACAAGAAACAATATACACCACTCTTCTAGGTTCAAATCTCGTCAATAACAAGTATTTATGTTATGATTTACTATTATTTAGTTACTACCCAAATTCCCATGTTCGAATTCCAGAAATAACAAATATTTATGTTATTAGTTATATTATTTATAAACATACTAATAAAGTTAATGAACAAATCTCAATAATCATATATTATTTAATTTTAATTAAAAATCATAAATATTCAAAATTAAAATTCTCATGATAAGATTATAATTATATTAATTTATTTTGATATTTTATTACTCAAATTAAAATTTTATTATAATTAAAAAATAATATAAATATAAATTCTACAAAATATTTGTTGACACAATCTGCGATTAATACATATAATATAAGTGTGTGCGTGCGTGCGTGCGAATAACAGGTGTGTCATAAACTGCGAATAACAGAAACCAACAAAAAGGATATGAAGGAGAAGTTCTCGACTCCAGTCGTATAACTGTTTCCTTAAAGCTATTACGACCTTCACTGTATTGCGAGTCATTAGCCTCCCAGGATAAAACAAGAAAACGGCGATGTTACGCGAACAGCACATTCGGCGAACTAGAACGGAGTAAGAAATTATGACTGGAACAGAGAGGGTAGGGTTTGTGTTTTTGAGGTGACTGTGTTTTGTATATCGAATTAATGAATAACCTTAAGCCTGATACGATGTTATATAAGCTCGAGAAAACGTGTGCTCTACTCCACATATAATTAATTAAAACGCATTATTTAATCAGTTGGTTAATAAATCAAATCCATAATTGAAATGGATTATTATTACGGTAGATCAATTATAATAATTCGTAGTCAAAATAAATTAAAATTTTAAAATCCCGAGCCCAGTGGAAATTTAATTTAGCAAAACTAGTATGTGATTATTTGGGCCAATTTCTGCTACATTCGTGTCCGCACGTCACATACGCTGGCAAGCTCGAAGGCTTCGCAAGCATCGAATTATCCCTTGAAAGCCCAAGATTTGCACCCTCCCTGCGCGCGCACGCATATGTGTTAGAGCAATACATAAGTAACACATTAGAACACTAAAAATGTTTTTCTATATAAAGCTATATATGCTCCTTTGCAAAATCAATGTGGGACTTTCATTTCTTCCACAAATTTCTACGACTAAGACTCTAACTTTGGATGATCATATCGCATCCATCTCTTAGTCATTTTGAGTGATTCAAATTGCCCCGAAAAGCTCCCTCGGAGGAGAACACATTCCAAGTACCACTCGTTGCGCGCACGCAACAGTCATCCACTTAAATTATGGCTCAAATTGACTTGACAATGTGGGACTACTCCCCATATTTTCCAACAATCCCCTACATGGATGAGATTGACATTTCAGTAGCACATACCAGATAGACAGACACGGAGTTTGACTTGGTGATAGTTTCTTCGATTAAATATACCATACGATAGGTAGAGAATGCTCATTGAACCTTCGCTCGAATAAGCATATCGACATTACTAGTAGACAGTAGACGTGTTTGTTCTTGAACTGTTCGACCGTTTATGTAAACAATGATATACTTATCACTATATCCTTTCTGACTCGTTCAGTTCTCATGAGTATGTCCATTTTGGCCATGGAACATCGTCCTGCATCTGCAGGAGTTTCTAAAGAATTATGCCTCGCAATTCTCCTTTGAAGCGGCCCCATTTCTCTCCACATAGGTGAACTTTATCTTATTGAGTAACCCACGTTTAATCAACTGAATTTCATGGGTTTACTCCTGAACTCCATGTATTCTCCAAAAGATCATTAAAAGCTCAAAAGCTTAAACTCGTACCATACGGGTCTCACTGTTTCCTCATCATAGGAACAAGCCAGGGGTTTCCCCACAGTGATTTGGTCATCATGATTTAGTTGGCCTAATAAACCAAGTTCTTGGGATCTCCAGTCAGCATTGGTTGGGTTTCCACCATGACGATGTTAAGCAACAGGATGAGGCCCATCCCTCTCAATGATTTCTCAACCACTTCTCTTGATAACCCTTTGGTTAGCGGATCCGCGACATTATCTTTTGACGGTATATAGTCAATAGTGATAATTCTGGTTGAGATCAATTGTCTAATGGAACTATATCATCGTCGTATATGAGGAGACTTTCCATTATATATCATGCTTTGTGTTATGCCAATAGCGACTATAACAGTGTATCCTTATTGCAGTCAGAGGCTTTGGCCATTTTGGAATATCCTCTAAAAATTGGGGTAGACATTCAGCCTCTTCGATGTATTTATCTAGTGCTACAAACTCAGCCTTTCATCGTGGAATGAGTTATCATGATTTGCTTTGAGGATTTCCATAAAATCGTCCCACCTGATAATGTAAACACATAGCCGCTCGTAGATTTTAGGGCCTTCTTACTAGATATCCAATTCGCGTCAAGATATCCTTCTAATACTGCAGGATATCTGCCATAGTGAAGTCCATAGTCTCGAGTTCCTCTCAAGTACCTTAGAATTCTTATGATCGCTTTTCAATGATCAGCTCTCGGATTACTCGTAAACCTACTCAACTTGATGATTGAGTATGCAATGTCTGGTCTTGTACAACTCATTAGGTACATCAGACTCTCAGTTATCCTCGAGTATTCCAACTGGGAAATCGCTACACCTTTGTTCTTGGATAGATGTAAAGTTATATCCACAGGTGTCCTAGCTTTCTCAAAGTCATCCTTAAGAAACTTCTCAAGGATCTTGTCAACATAATAAGGTTGACTCAATGTAAGTCCTTCTAATGTTCTAGAAATTTGGATTCCTAGAACACGTTCGCTAGTCCCATATTTTTTTGTCAAATTTTGTATTTAACATGTCCTTTGTAGATTTGATCATTTTATCATTGCTTCCGATAATATGTAGATCGTCTACATATAATGTCATCATGACATAACTATTTTCATTATCCTTGACATAACTGCT
Source organism: Apium graveolens (assembly GCF_009905375.1). Taxonomy (NCBI): domain Eukaryota; kingdom Viridiplantae; phylum Streptophyta; class Magnoliopsida; order Apiales; family Apiaceae; genus Apium; species Apium graveolens. Next base: position 265,439,478 of record NC_133650.1, on the reverse strand, counting down.
CTTTTTATTATTGTAATAGGTGCATCTATCACATTCTTTGATCTTGAATCCGTTGGTCAGCATGACCTCATCAAATTTCTCATGCCATTTCATAAGTGCTTGCTTCAAGCCATACATTGACTTCACTAGTCTACAAACTTTTCTTTCTTGTCCAGGGACAACGACCCCTTCAGGTTGTTCCATATAGATTTCCTCATTTATGTCTCTATTTAGGAAAGTTGTTTTCACATCCATTTGATGTACTGCTAAATTTTGCATTATAACGATAGCAAACATCATTCTTATAGACGTTATTCTCATTATTGGGGAATATGTATCAAAGTAATCAAGACATTTCTATTGCTTTTATCATTTAATTATAAGTCTTGCCTTGTACTTATCGATAGTACCATCAATTTTCAACTTCTTCTTGAAAACCCACTTGCTGCCTAACGGTTTACAACCATTTGGCAAATCAACTAATTCCCAAGTATGATTCTGCAAAATTGAATCAACTTCATTTTTAATGGCCTCTTTCCATATGGGGCCATCGGGTGAGGTAACTGCTTCCTTATAGGTTTTTGGGTCACCTTCCTCGAGCAAATTACGTCATAAAGTCGGAATCATAGGATTATCTGTACATTATCTTTTTCTCCTTCTCACTACCCACACAGTCTCGTCCTTACTTTATTCACTCTCATTATTGTCATATGTAGACTCATGAGCTCGTTTAGACATTGTAGGAGGTTCGTTTCCTGGATTACAAGGAAACATCGTCTCAAAGAATGAGGCTTTCCCAGATTCCATAATCGTATTCTTCTAAATGTCAGGAATCTTCAAATCATACATGAAAAACCGATATACAGTGCTATATGGTAGATATCCGATAAAGATACAATCCACACTCTTTGGACCAATCTTCATCTTCTTAGGTGTAGGGATCAGTACCTTTTCCATGCACCCCACACTTTCAGGTGTTGGTAACTTGGTTTCTTTTTCTTTTACATTTCATAAGGACTTACACCCTTATTTTTGCACATAGTAATACCTAAAATATTATTCGCTATTAGATATTGAATACAACACAGAGGGGGGTGAATGTGTTTTCTTGATTTTTTAGGCTTTTTTAAACTATTTGGATATGGTGAACAAAACAGCCTAATTTGTAGAGATATTATGTTTAACAGAATTAATAAAGCATGCACAACAAACACAGTATTTTCAAAACTCACTTAACTCTATATTAAAATTAAGTATATCTTGCTATAAATTTCTGGGTTCTTTGTAAGTAAAGAACTCAACTTCTATCTTGAGAGAGTTCAAGAAAATTTAGATATGTTTGTTACATTTAAAAGCAAAGGACCAGTGTTTACTTTATAGATAAGTAAACACAGGTTTACACAGCATGCAATAAGATGTACTAAACCCTACTTTAAGTTATCTCTAAAGCTTTCCATTTTTGGCTTAGAAAATCCTTACAAATTTTGTAGGTCTGCGACCTTCCTTTGTCAGTTAATCTTGGCCCTTGATCTTGCCTTCTTCAAGCTGCTTTTGTAGACTTTTCAATCTAAGTGATTAGATTGTTTGTTGATTGATAATCTTGAATCTTTAACTTGCCTGCATTCTGTACTTGAGGTTCATATCGAGATCTCCAGTTTGTTGTATAGAGAACTGACATATCGATAAGTATAATGTCTTATCGAGATCTTTGAGTTCTCTATAAGTGTTTTGACTTGTCGAGGTCTCTGAGTTCTCTATAAGTGAACTTGGCTTGTCGAAGTCTCCAAATCTCTGCATGTAGAAATGACTTGTCGATATCTCTGAGATCTCTATATGCATTTGACTTGTCGATATCTCTGAGAGTTCTAATGAGAAATTGACTTATCGATATCTCCAATCTTCATATCTTCATTTTGACTTGTCGATATCTCTGAGCTCTCTATATGCAGAAATGACTTGTCAATATCTCCAATCTTCACATCTTCATTTGACTTGTCAATATCTCTGAGACTTCTCTATAAACCATTTTGGACTTCTCGATAAGTCATTCTGGAGTTCTCGAATGACTTCTCTATAAGTCATTCTGGAGTTCTCGAATGACTTCTCTATATGACTTGATCTATGACTTGTAGATATCTTGACTTAGAACATTTTTCCTAAAACAGATTTATTCAACTCCAAACTTCTTCACCTTTTCTCTAAGGCATGATCTTGTTGATCTTATTCTAAAGTTTATTCTTAGGCTTGAGACTGTTTACAGAAAAATACTCCAGTATGATCTTTAACATTTTTACAGACTCAAGTAATAGAATACAAAATACATATTTAGACTATCATACAACTAAATCTTAGGGTTGTCAATGTGACTTAGTCTTGTTATAGTACAGGCATGTCTTGCACAACAATCTCCCTAATTTTTTAGAAGATTGCTTATCACAAATTCATTCCTGGTAACAAGATTAACCCGAAGTTATAATGAAACAATAAAAGATTACATAAAATTTATATATCATAAATACATCCTTTATACACTGAGTGATTACATGAGTTTAATAAGTACATTCATCACATGAAATTCTTATAGCCTGATTCATTTCTAATGCAGTATTTGTCACTTGTCTTCTCAGTAAAGCAAGTCAAGATGAAAGTTGGCTATGGCACAAGAAGTTATCCCATCTAAACTTCAAGACCATGAATGAGCTTGTCAAGAAAGAACTGGTTAGAGGCATTCCTTTAGTGGAGTTTTCTAAGGATGGATTGTGTGATGCCTGTCAGAAAGGAAAGCAGATCAAAGAATCATTCAGAAAGAAGCTTGATTCAACAATTGAAGAACCTTTGCAATTGCTACACATGGATTTATTTGGACCAGTCAATGTGTAGTCCATCTCAAGGAAAAGATTTTGCCTAGTAATTGTGGATGATTTCTCAAAGTTCTCTTGGACATATTTCCTAAAGTCTAAAGATGAAGCTAGTGAAATCATTATCAATCACATAAGGCAAGTCAACAATCATCCTGATTTAAAAGTAAGAAGAATCAGGAGTGAAAATGGAATTGAGTTCAAGAATTCTGTGATGAGATCATTTTGTGAAGAGAATGGGATTATGCATGAGTTTTCTGCAGCAAGAACTCCACAACAAAATGGAGTAGTGGAAAGAAAGAACGGATCTCTTATTGAAGCTGCAAGGACAATGCTTGAAGAATCAAAGTTACCAACATATTTTTGGGATGAAGCTGTGAATACTGCCTGCTACAATCAGAATATTTCTTTGATTAATCAAGCAAAGTGTATGACACCCTACCAGTTGTTCAAGAACAAGAAACCAACTATAAATTTTCTTCATGTCTTTGACTGCAAATGTTTTATCTTGAGGAATCAAACTGATCAATATGGGAAGTTTGATGCTAAAGCAGATGAAGGAATTTTTGTTGAATATGCTGTGGGATAGGCATATAGGGTCTACAATCTAAGAACCAACATTGTTATGGAATCAATACATGTTGTGTTTGATGACAAAAAGATTGAAGGACTATAAGATGGAGATTTCCATGAAAGCCTCAAGTTTGATAATGTGGAGATGGTTAGTGATGACAGTGATGATGAAAGTGATCAAGAAACAGTGAATAAGGATAATGCAGAAAAATATACAACTAATGAAGCACATAATTCAACATATTTCGAGTTACAAAATGCTTTATCCGTCAAGAGACAATCTATCTTATCCGTCGGGAGACAGTCAGCTTCATCCGTCGGGACACAAAGTGCATCATCCGTCGGGTCATTAAGAGAAGCTGAAGGTCAGAATAGATCACTTACAGAACCTTTCTCAAATCAAAGATTCACAAACTCAAGGAGAGTTTCTAATAATCAAAACTCAATCACACATCAAGACAACAATGAGGCCTCTTCATCTAGAGCTAATCTACCTTAACAAAGAAAATGGACTAAAGATAACCCTTTTGAGCTCATCATTGGTGATGTATCTTCTAGAGTTTAAACAAGGAGAGCAACTAAAGAAGAATGTCTATACAGAAGCTTCCTATCTAAGGAAGAACCAAAGAAGGTAGAAGAAGGTTTGTTGGATCCTAATTGGATTTTAGCTATGCAGGAGGAGCTAAACCAATTTGAAAGAACATGGTATGAAAGCTGGTACCCAAATCTAAAGGAAAGAATCCAATTGAAACCAAGTGGGTATTCAGAAATAGAATGGATGAAAATGGCATAGTAATCAGGAACAAAGCTAGATTGGTTGCTAAGGGCTACTGTCAACAAGAAGGAATAGATTTCGATGAAACCTTTGATCTTGCTGCAAGACTTGAAGCCATCAGAATCTTCTTAGCCTATGCAGCTCATGCCAATTTCAAGGTCTATCAAATGGATGTCAAAAGTGCTTTTCTGAATGGAGATTTGGAGGAGGAAGTCTATGTTAGTCAGCCTCCTGGTTTTGAAGACCCAAATTTTCCAGAATATGTTTACTATCTTTTGAAAGCACTTTATGGACTGAAACAAGCACCTAGAGCCTGGTATGACACTTTATCAAAGTTTCTTTTGGAAAATCACTTCACAAGAGGTACTGTTGATAAAACTTTATTCTTCAGAAATGTTAATGGCTCTAGTATACTTGTTCAAATCTATGTAGATGATATTAAATTTGGCTCTACAGATGAAAAACTTTGCAAAAAGTTTGTCAAATTGATGCAAAGTAAGTATGAAATGAGCATGATGGGAGAACTAACTTACTTTCTTGGTTTACAAGTTAAGCAAGTTAGTGATGGAATATTTATTAGTCAAACTAAATATATTCATGATCTTTTAAAGAAGTTTGATCTAATGGATTGCACATCTGCAAAAACTCACATGGCCACTGCAACTAAGCTTGAATTAAACACTACTAAAAATTATGTGGATATTTCAAGCTATAGGGGCATGATTGGCTCACTCCTATACTTAACAGCTAGTAGGCCAGATAAAATGTATGCTACTTGTCTTTGTGCTATATTTCAGGCTAATACTAGAGAATCTCACTTAGTAGCTATTAAGAGAATTTTCAGATATCTCAAGGGAACACCAAAACTTGACATTTGGTACCCTAGAGATTCTGGTTTTGATCTAACTGGTTATTCAGATGAAGATTATGCAGGTTGTAAAATAGACAGAAAAAGCACAACATGAACCTGTCAATTTTTAGGGAACAAGCTTGTGTCCTGGTTTAGTAAAAAGCAAAATTCAGTCTCTACTTCTACAGCTGAAGCTGAATATATTGTTGATGGTAGTTGCTGTGCACAGATTTTGTGGATGAAAAACCAATTGTTAGACTATGGTCTACAAGTGGATAGAATTCCCATTTTCTGTGATAACACAAGTGCAATTGCCATCACTGAAAATCCAGTGCAGCATTCAAAAACAAAGCACATAGACTTCAAGTACCATTTTATAGGGGAACATGTGATGAATGGTACTATGGAACTTCATTTTGTTCCAAGTGAAAAGTGAAAGAGATATGTCCTAAGTCTGATCATGTATGAGGATTTAGGAATAACTTTTATGTAATCTGTTTTTAATTTCATTGATATTAATAAAAGATTTGTTTTATTTTTTATTGCGGGCTCTATCTATTTTAAGTGTTTAAATAAGATATACCACAGTTTAGAGTAAAGCTTTTTATGGATTGTGATGAGATCATAATAATGAGACCTAAAAGATGATAACTCTAAACTTAAATAGTTCCTAGTCATAGGATTACTAACTGGTAATTAATAATCCGCAAAGATCGGTACATACTATGCTTGCTTCATTATGAAGGATGTCTGTTCTCATAGACATTTGTGTGGTGACACTATAGCTAGCATGTAGGTGCTTATTATAGAATAAGTTCACTGAACATGACTCACACAGCTGAACAACTGATTGAGTTCACTCATGTGTCAGCAGTTGTTCACATAGTGATAGTTGTACAAGTATCCTTAGACTTGAGGTCATCATAGTCATCTTGTGTACACTGAACTATGCTTTGGTTTAGTTCTTAGTCTCCAGGGACAATTATAAGGGCTCTACTGGGTATAGGAATTTGTACACGAAGATAGTGTATGATCAATAAAGGATCTACCCCTTCCAGTAAAGGAAGAGAATGTTCAATGCTGATCCACTTATGCTAGTTCAGGAATCTCTGGCCAGCGTGAATGAAATTAGAAAGGAGTTTCTAATTTACATTAAATAGAACTAAGCATAGTGAATGGGAAAGCAAGTGATTAAATAAGATAGGTTTGACACAAGTTCCATACCATGTATTTAATCGTGACATTGCAGGGTAGAAGGAATTGATTGTACGGTAACTACTCACTGAATAGGTTCTTGGTATTCTAAGCAGTGAATTCGCATTATCCGGAGAGTCGCGATATGCTGAGAAGTATCCCTCACGATGTAGAATAAATATGATTAATTAATTAATCATATTTAATGAATTAGAGAATTTATATAAATAATGATAAAATAGTTTTATTATTATTTATTTCTACTACCGGCTTAATATTGAACCTACAGGGTCATACCATAAAAGAGAATGATTTAATGGTGGAGGAATTAATTAATAATGGCTGATAATTATTTATTTATAAAATAAATAATTAATTGGCAAATTTACTAATTGATTAAATGAGATTTAATTGATTATAAATTAATTAAGAAAAGGTTCTTAATATTATTAATTAAGAATTTAATTTTTGGAAATTAAATCAAGTGAGAGAATTATTTCTAAAGAGTTTTGAAAAAGGATTAATAATTAAAAGGTGTTTTAATTATTAGTGAGAATAATAAAGGGTTAATAATAATAATATTTTATGGGAAAATTTTCAGCTGAAAATTTTGCCTATAAATATACTATTATAAACCCTATTTTTGCCTCAACCAAAAGATTTACAAAACCCTAATTCTCTCCACCTCCTCCTCCTTCATTACATCGTTTTCTTGGTTGATACCGGTGGAGTGCTTCACACTTGAGGAGCAGCTGCTAAGGATCTCCACTCGTTGTTCTTGGATCGCTATTAAAGACCTCCATATTTCCATTAACGTAAAGCTTCTTAAGGTAAACATACTGAACTACGAATTAAATATTATACTTCGCATGGATCCTGCGGAGGGTTTCGTTTTTTTTTTTAAGATTTAAATTTACGTTTTCGTTGCGTTTATGTGCTAAAAACCCTTCAATGGCATCAGAGCTACTTGCGAAAAGTTTTTAATTCGTTTATGTGTTTAACTGTTTTTGATATATGAGCATGTACGTGATTCGTCATGATTTGATGTTGATATAATATGCTTATATATGTATGGTTTTGAATATATGATATTCATGTGAGTTGTATAATCATAAGATGATTATGTAATCTGTATATATACTGATATATACATGATTTATGTTTGTTCTAATTATGAGAATCATATTAGATACGGATTCTGAATTGGCTGCTACAGATTTGCTGAAATCTGGGTCTGGTGTCCGATTTACGCAAATGAATACCCGATTTCATAGGTAAACGAGCGTCTGAACAAAACTAATAGCTAAAGCTATCAACGACTCGTCTGTAAGGCGTTTGACGTCGTTTACTGCCCGTACACAGTGATTCTTGTTTTTCTGATTTGATTCTGATTTTTCTGATTTTTGTCATATTTTTTTATGATTAGATCATGGATAATATGATATGTTAAGATCAGATTATGTGTTTTAACATGCTTTTATGTGTTGTATGAGCATGGTGGATGGTTATGGCCTTTTGACCTTAGTGTAATGATTTTGGTTTTGGTTTTAAATACGACTTGCATGTCGTCAATCTTTGTAATCATAAATCTCGAATGTAACTCGAGTTATTCTTGTAAGTTCATTAGATTAGTTTTACTTTCAATCATGTAATGTAATTGAAGACTCAAGAAGGCTATCCAATGGAGGTGATACAAAGAAGAAGACGAGGCATATAAGAAGTCTAAACAAAGAAGAAGACTTATGTAATAAGTAGTTGTATTTATTTCCATCACCATATTAGATTGACCTTGATCTTTATCATGAGCTTGATAAAGATCACATAGGATGGGGCCATAACCAAACACATTTACTTTATTGCACTTTACATTTACTTGTTTATTTAATTTTATATATGAGATATATGCCTATGTTTACCATGCGATGATAGATTTAGGTGAACTTAAATCAATATAAGGCGTGCTCTAGAAAATCTAGAATAGGAATCGTTCCTTGCCTTAACAGTAATATTATGAATACAATCATGAGATTCTTGTGTTTATGAAACACGTAATTAAATATGAATTTTCAATATTGAGAGAAAGGATGATTCTGTCAAAAGCAGATTTCTATCTGTAAGAAAGGGGTATTAAGTGACGCCTCTTGACAATGCTCCCCCCGATCTGGGAATCATCTGATTATCGATTATTGATTTGAAATATTTAATTTAAAAGGAAGAATCTCTTTATAATATGATTATGATTGTAACATAATATAATCCCTCTAAAATTAAATAATATCAAGTAGTAATTGGCCAATGACACAACGGGCTTGTGTCGGTCATAGCCTTCCAATATGGTAGAAAGTGGTTCTTATTTTTAAATCAATGTCGTTTCGTGCTACATCCGAGGGCTTTGATTTTGAAATAAGAAATACTTGTCTATTATATAGAGATGTGTACATTGAATTAGAATTTAAAGGTCGGTACGTGCTACAGCCGTGGGCCGTTGGAGACTGATTCAATTGTACAAAATGTTGGGTTACACTTGACTAAGAATATTGAGTTTGTCGTGCCACAGTCGTGACTCAATTATTCAAGAGGCTAAAGTTATATTAGGGGATAACATAAGATGTAATTGACAAGAGTTGTCTGCCTATTGAACATCACATGACGTTTCGTGCTACAGCCGAGGTTGTGTGATGGAATGTAGGATCCCTATTTCCACTAGCATTATGAATGCTTATTTTCACTTAGGGGGTTGAATAAATTAGATAAACTAGTGGGAGACACTTATGAATAAAGATTTGATTCATATAGTGTTTTGAAATGAAATTGAATATTTGCTAAGTGTTGTTATGTGTTTATCATTTACAGATTTACTATATTCGTCATGTCTTCTGCACTGTCACTCCGGAGCATACTAGATGCTCACAAGTTGACTGGTCCTAATTTAGCTGTTTGTTTTCACTGTAACAAGTTGGGGCACTGGAAGAGGAACTGCAAAGTTTACCTTGCAGAATTGAAGAAGAAGGGTAGTGAGACTACCGCTTCTGATTCAGGCATGTTCATGATCGAAGTTAATATGTCACTAGGTCAAATTTCTACTTGGGTATTAGATACCGCCTGTGGTTCTCATATTTGCAATTCGTTGCAAGGACTAAAGGGAAGTAGGACTCTTGAAAAAGATGAGGTGATTCTACGTATGGGCAATGGAGCAAGGATTGCGGCCATATCTGTAGGATCATTTAGTCTACATATGCCTACGGGCAAGACTATTATTTTGAATAATTGTTATTACGTTCCCTCTATTGTGAGGAATATTATTTCTATTCCTATGTTGGATTTGGATGGTTTTTTATTTATTATTAAGAATAATGAATGTTCTATCCTTAGAGATAATGTTCTTTAAGGACGTGGTATTTTAAATAATGGTCTGTATGTATGTGACGTAGAGCATGCAAACTAATAAAAGAAAATGAGATGATGAAAATCTGACCTATTTATGGCACTGTAGGCTAGGTCATATTAGTGAAAATAGACTGCGGACATTGCCTAAGGAAGGTTTACTTGACCCCTTTGATTTTGAATCATATCCTACATGCGAGTCTTGTCTATTGGGTAAAACGACCAAATCTCCATTTAGTGGGCATGGAGAGAGGGCTGCAGATTTGCTAGGATTGGTACACACAGATGTATGTGGACGAATGTCTACGCAAGCCATGGGTGGATTTTCATACTTCATTACTTTCATAGATGATAGATCTAGATTCGGATATGTGTATTTGATGAAACACAAGTCTGAAGCCTTTGAAAAGTTCAAAGAATATAAACATGAAGTGGAGAAACAAACCAAACATAGTATTATAACTCTTCAATCAGATCGAGGTGGTGAATACTTGAATGGAGAGTTTCTAGATTATCTCAAAGAAAATGGTATAGTCTCCTAGTGGACCCCTCCATATACTCCACAGTTAAATGGGGTATCTGAAAGGAGAAGTCGAACTTTGTTAGACATGGTTCGGTCCATGATGAGCTATGCGAATCCTCCAGTATTCTTATGGGGTTATGCATTGGAAACCTCAGCATATTTACTGAATAAGGTGCCTTCCAAATTTGTTCCTCAAGCTCCATATGAGATATGGAAAGAAAGGAAACCGAGTCTTAAACACGTTAAGATTTGGGGATGTCCAGCTTATGTCAAGAAAGTTGACCCAGATAAGCTGGAATCTCGATCCGTAAAATGTAATTTTGTGGGATATCCTAAAGAGACTTTGGGGTATTACTTTTACACCGATCATCGGGTGTTTGTCTCCAGACATGCTACCTTCTGGGAAAAGGAGTTTATCCTTGAAGGAAACAGTAGGAGCAAAATTGAACTTGATGAAGTTCAAGAAGCACAAACTACTACGGATCAAGTGGAAACACCTGTTCAGACTGAACAACCTTCTGTGGAACAGCCCATTCATAGGATAGGGAGAGTGTCTCGCCAACCTGAGAGGTATTATGGCCTTGTCATTGAGAATGGCAATGAGTTGTCAATCATTGATGATGACGACCCTGTGACCTATAATGAGGCTATGAGTAGTGTTGACTCAGAGAAATGGCATAGTGCCATGAAATCCGAAATGGAATCTATGTATACCAACCAAGTATGGACTCTGGTTGAGGCGCCTGAAGGTGTTAAGCCTATTGGGTGCAAGTGGGTATACAAGAGAAAGATTGGAGCAGATGGCCAGGTGGAGACCTATAAGGCCAGGCTCGTGGTAAAAGGATTCAAACAAAGGCAAGGGATTGAATTTGATGAAACCTTTTCGCCTGTAGCCCTGTTAAAATCAATTCAGATTTTGCTTGTGATTGCTGCTTACTACGACTATGAGATCTGGCAAATGGACGTGAAAACGGCCTTCCTCAATGGGGAACTTGAGGAGGAAGTGTATATGACACAGCCAGAGGGTTTTCTTTCCAAGGGAAATGAACACCTAGTGTGTAAGCTGCTGCGAACCATATATGGTTTAAGGCAAGCTTCTCGTAGATGGAACATCCATTTTGATGAGACAATCAAAGAGTTTGGTTTTATCAAAAACATAGATGAACCATGTATCTATAAGAAGGTTAGTGGGAGCGCGGTAACATTTCTTGTATTGTATGTGGATGACATACTTCTTATAGGAAATGATATACCGATGCTACAATCAGTCAAAGTATGGCTATCAAAGAACTTCACCATGAAGGACTTGGGAGAAGCATCCTACATTCTCGGTATGAAGATCTATAGAGATAGATCTAGAAGAATGATAGGTCTTACCCAGGGTACATACATCCAAAAAGTGCTTAAAAGGTTTAGCATGGAAAACTCCAAAAGTGGTCTCATACTGATGAGCCATGGAGTGTCCCTTTCCGAAAAAATGTCTCCTAAGACACCTGAGGAAAGAGAGCGTATGAGTAAGATTCCTTATGCTTCAGCAATAGGATCTATCATGTACGTGATGTTGTGTACAAGACCTGATGTTGCTTATTCAATTAGTGTGACGAGCAGATATCAGTCCAATCCAGGTGAAGACCATTGGAAAGCAGTGAAAAACATCCTTAAGTACTTGCGAAGGACTCAGGACATTTTTCTTGTTTTTGGTGGTGAATCTGAGTTGAAAATAGAGGGTTATACTAACTCTAGTTTTCAATCAGAAAGTGATAGCAAATCCATGTCAGGGTACGTGTTTACTAGTTGACACACATAACAACGTAGCAGACCCACTCACAAAGCCACTTTCTCAAAGTCACTTTGATCGTCATAAAGACAAGATGGGTATTAGATACCAGAGTGATTGGCTTTAGTACAAGTGGGAGATTGAAAGAGATATGTCCTAAGTCCAATCATGTATGAGGATTTAGGAATAACTTTTATGTAATCTATTTGTTATTCATTGATATTAATAAAAGACTTGTTTTGTTTTTTATTGCGGGCTCTATCTATTTTAAGTGTTTAAATAAGATATACCACAGTTTAGAGTAAAGCTTTTTATGGATTGTGATAAGATCATAATAATGAGACCTAAAAGATGATAACTCTAAACTTAAATAGTTCCTGTCATAGGATTACTAACTGGTAATTAATAATCCGCAAAGATCGGTACATACTATGCTTGCTTCATTATGAAGGATGTTTGTTCTCATAGACATTTGTGTGGTGACACTATAGCTAGTATGTAGGTGCTTATTATAGAATAAGTTCACTGAACATGACTCACACAGCTGAACAACTAATGGAGTTCACTCACGTGTCAGCAGTTGTTCACATAGTGATAGTTGTACAAGTATCCTTAGACTTGAGGTCATCATAGTCATCTTGTGTACACTGAACTATGCTTTGGTTTAGTTTTTAGTCTCCAGGGACAATTATAAGGGCTCTACTGGGTATAGAAATTTGTACACGAAGATAGTGTATGATCAATAAAGGATCTACCCCTTCCAGTGAAGGAAGAGAATGTTCAATGCTGATCCACTTATGCCAGTTCAGGAATCTCTGGCCAGAGTGAATGAAATTAGAAAGGAGTTTCTAATTTACATTAAATAGAACTAAGCATAGTGAATGGGAAAGCAAGTGATTAAATAAGATAGGCTTGACACAAGTTCCATGCCTTGTATTTAATCGTGACATTGCAGGGTAGAAGGAATTGATTGTACGGTAACTACTCACTGAATAGGTTCTTGGTATTCTAAGCAGTGAATTTGCATTATCCGGATAGTCGCGATATGCTGAGAAGTATCCCTCACGATGTAAAATAAATATGATTAATTAATTAATCATATTTAATGAATTAGAGAATTTATATAAATAATGATAAAATAGTTTTATTATTATTTATTTCTACTACCGGCTTAATATTGAACCTACAGGGTCACACCATAAAAGAGAATGATTTAATGGTGGAGGAATTAATTAATAATGGCTGATAATTATTTATTTATAAAATAAATAATTAATTGGAAAATTTAAAAATTAATTAAATGAGATTTAATTGATTATAAATTCATTAAGAAAAGGTTCTTAATATTATTAATTAAGAATTTAATTTTTGGAAATTAAATCAAGTGAGAGAATTATTTCTAAAGAGTTTAGAAAAATGATTAATAATTAAAAGGTGTTTTAATTATTAGTGAGAATAATAAAGGGTTAATAATAATAATATTTTATGGGAAAATTTTCAGCTAAAAATTTTGCCTATAAATACACTATTATAAACCCTATTTTTGCCTCAACCAAAAGATTTACAAAACCCTAATTCTCTCTACCTCCTCCTTCTTCATTACATCGTTTTCTTGGTGGATACCGGTGGAGTGCTTCACACTTGAGGAGCAGCTGCTAAGGATCTCCGCTCGTTGTTCTTGGATCGCTATTAAAGACCTCCATCTTTCCATTAACGTAAAACTTCTTAAGGTAAACATACCGAACTACAAATTAAATATTATTTTTAGCATGGATCCTGCGGAGGGTTTCGTTTTTTTTTAAGATTTAAATTTACGTTTTCGCTGCGTTTATGTGCTAAAAACCCTTCAAAAAGAAGCTGGCAGATATATTTACCAAGCCACTTGATGAATCCACCTTTTCAAGGTTGGTAAGTGAGTTAGGTATGCTCAATTATTCTTGAATAATTCCAGATATTTTTGCAAGTTCTTATGCAGCCAGAAACTTAATTGATTTTTCTATTTTGGATGAAATTTTGGCTGTCAAAATTTACATCCCGACGGATGCTCATTATCCATCGAGTTTGATCATCGGTCGGAATACTATTTGTTAAAAAAAATCAATTATTTTTCTGGAGTATTTTATAACTCTACGGATAACTGATTTATCCTCATCTGTCGAATTATTTTAATCTTAGTCGTTAAAACTCTGAATATTATCCATCGAGTATACTTACAGTTTGTAAGCATGACACGACGGATAAGTGATAGAATTTTTACAGTTTATCTATTTTTAAACGGTTATTTTGGGCTATTTTGATTGGTCACTTTATTTCACTTTATTATTTTTGACAGTTTATTTCTGAGATAGTATAAAAGCATAATTCATTTTTATTCTACTCTTTTACCATTCTCAATTCAATTGCTCTAACTTCCTATCTTCTCCAAAGCAAATATTCTCTCTGTAAATTTTCTCATTCTCTAACAATGGCACCAGTCGTCAAAATCATGTCTCAAACTGGATATATCTATGAAAAGAACAACTTCACAGCTCTAGTGAACAAAAAGATTCAGTAGTCTGGAGATTATCACAAAATGATGGATTTTGTGAAAGGCTGTAAACTCAACTATGCTATGCTGGAATCTCCCACAATCTATTGTGAGTTTGTAGAAGAGATATGGACAACTGCAGTGTACAACTCAACTGACAAAACCATAACTTTCACTCTCAAAGGTAAGCAGTTTTACATTAATAGTGACATTGTCAAAGCATGCTTTAGAATTCCTGATAATACTGCTACTGTTCCACACACAGACACTGATATAGTTAACGTGCTAAATTCCATAAGTTATGCACTTTCTACCTCTAAGTTAAGTGAAATTAGGAGGTTGGGTCTTAGAAAAAAATGGAGTTATCTGTGTGATGTGGTAACTAAGGTATTTTCTTGTAAAATTAGCAATTTTGACTCTGTTAACATTTCCATGCTTAACATGCTTTATATGCTAGTTACTAATAAGTACTTTAACTTCAGTGACCTAATCATATTTGAGTTAGGTTTTAAGTTAGGAGAACTCAATAAGAGAGGTAAAAGTGTCTATGCTAGATTATTTATGATGCTTGCTAACCATCTCATTGAGAACATTGTAATTGAGAACCCAACCAACAAGCTGAATTGTTGGGTTCAAGAAAGAAGAATTATTGCAGATCTTAATACAGCAAATCACCACAAAGAAGTGCCCTTATTCTATTTTCCAGTAATTGAGGGACCTCAGGTATGTGAGGTAATTTCTACTGTCTCCACTCTCCCAACCTCACACATTTCTTTGCCTTCTAGTGTAGCTATGACATCTATGTCAATGACCCAACAGATGCCTACCCAAGCTACTAAACCACAAATTTTAAAATCCAAGTCTAAGAAATCCCCCTCTGGTTTCTTTCAAAAGAAACCAGTTGCAAAATCCACTAAAACCAAATAGGGGAGTGTGAAGGAGGGTAAGCAAGGTGAGGGACAGGGTGAAAATCAAAGAAGCCCTAAGAATAAGGTTGGGGAGGTGAGTGTTTCCCAGCCTAGCCATACTGCGGCTTCTCAACAAACTGCAGTGCTTAAAAAGGACTTAAGCTCATTACTAGTTGCATCCTCCCAAAAGGATGTGACTATTAAAACAAGCTCCCAACCAAGAGCACAGGCCAAGGGGGTAAGGGACACTAGCTCACCCCAAACTTACACCATAAAGAAAAAATCTAAACCAATTGGGGATACACACGGTGCACACACAGTACAAACTGAAGCAATAGACTCAGTCACTGCACCCTCTCAAAGTCAGTTTGATGTGGCTCCAGTAAATGTGGAGTCACAGCCAAAATCTCTAGTGATAGAAGCACCTCAAACACCAAACTCACTTACACACTCACTGGATGTTGGCATGATCAATACATCACTTCCAAATTCTCCATCTTTAACTCTTTTGGAGAAGCCAAAAATCCAATCAAGTGAGCATCATCTTTTAGATGATTTATTGGCTCACTTGCCATTTCTTTCTGAGTCTGTTGAGACATCTGTGCCTAAATTTTCATCAATCTGCACAGAGTCTACAATAGTCTCCACTCCAAACTCATTCATTTCTTATATCCCGATGGATATTCATCATCCATCGAGTAGTGATTGTATCCCGATGGATAAGCCTAACAGCAGTCATCCGTCGGATAGCCATACTGTTGTTAGGCTTATCCGTCGGGATACAATCACTACTCGATGGATGATGAAGTTGTGTCTCTACACAACTTCAAATTTCTTCAATTCTTACAAGTGCAGAAGACTTAGTGGTAGTACAATCACTCTTAGGACTGAGGGAAGGGAGTGAATTGAGTGAGAGTCTGGGTTACTCCCAGGAAAAAGGAGAGAAAATGAGTGATCAGATGTAGTCCATTTGTTTAGGGCTGGCAAAAGTGAGTGAGAGGAGTCCCACCTTAGATGGTGAAGGTGAGGGTGTGAGAGTGGGAAGCCAAGGGGAGCCCTTGATGCAAGAATATAGAGATCATGAGAGAAATGCAGGTACAGGAGAAATAAGGTTGGACATCATTGTTAGTGAGTCAATGAATGTCAATGAAGCAAAGAGAGAGGAACTATCTCAGCATAGTCAAGCTATTATAGATTCCACCTCTTTGGATGCTGAGGCATTTACTCATCCTGTTCCAGCATATCAACTTTTGGCTGGACAGGGCAATGAAAATGCAGAAAGAATGCTAAATTTAGTGCACACCACTCAATCCATGTAAAAAGCAAAGGATGCCATCACAGTTATGCCTTCTACAGCTGATGATGACATAGATTATGAGGCTGGTGGGTTAGAAGAATTCTTTGGTAATGAGGATGATGATAGTGGAGAGGAGTCACTGGACATAGGGGGAGAAGTAGGCCCTAGTTCCAGATCTGGTATGCCATATTGGACATTTTCAAAGAAATGTGATGAACATTATTTCAAGACTACCCTCATTCAACTCATCAGTCAGACACAATCTGCTCTACAATTAACAACAAATGCCAGAACCAAGAAGCTCCTACAAGCACACCTTGTTTCTCTTCAGTTACAACAAATCTAAGGCTTTCAACACAATCAGAATGTCACTTCTATCAAAAATGAGGTTGATCAAATGATGAAGGAGATTTTTGAAAGATTGGATGCTAAACTTTTAAAAGCAACAATGATTGATATTAAGAGACATCTAAGGAAGAACTCTGATCTTGCCACAAAGGTGGAGTCCTTGGACAAAAGGATGACTGCTATGGAAGCTTCTCTTACAGCTATACATCTACATCAAGCACAGCAAACTCAACTGCTACAACAACTGGTGGTTGCACAATCTTCTTCCTCCCCTCTACTTGATGATAACAAAAGGGGGAGAAATCATTATGTCTAGTCAGTCAAGTAAAGTCATCTAGTGAGGGGGAGAAAGTGGTAAATGTACAAATCAGCCAAGTAATTGTTCCAGAAATTACTCTGCCAAAGCCACCAGTATTGGACAACATTAATCTAATCCACATAGCAGCTGCTAAGCTTAAGTTAAAGTCAATTCCTAAGATGCTTGATGTTGCAGCTGTGGAGAAGGAACTAGATGATAAATGGAGAAAGATAGATGCAGAAATTCAACAAAAGTTTGGGCCAATTCAGAAGCCAGACAAAACATTCATTCATCACTCTCAAGTCAAGAATATTTATGTGAATGAAATGAGTATGAATTATCTGGAAAAGGCCAAATATCTTGTATCAAATCTCCAAAGGCAAATCTGATCATGAAGCCTAAAAGGAACTACTCAAAGCTCTCAGACAAAAATCCTATGGATATTGAGTTGAGATACCTAGGCCAGATGAGAAGAAGATGTTGGCTAGGTCAATTGTATTTTACAAAGATCCAGCAGATTCAGCACTCAAAAGAAGATTAGCCAAGATTTACAAAAATGGTAAGGAAATTTGTGTGGTGGCTGGACACCCTACATTTGTGGAAGCTAAAAAGGAAGAGAAGGAAAGAATCAGACAAGAAAAGAAGCAAGCTGCTCTGGATGTTAAGAAACTCAAACAAAAGAAGAAGCAAGCTGCTATCTTGGCCAAACTTCAAGCTGTAAAGACCACAACTGATATTTCTGCACAACCATCTGTAATTGTTGAACCTCAAGATCAAAAAGTGCAAGATAAACCATAACAGAAAAGAAGATTCAGATACAAGCTCCACTCCAAAAGAAAATTGGACTTCAGTGATGAGGAAATGGAAGACTATATTCCCAAAAAGCCTACAACTTCAACTCAGACATCAAAACCCTCAGTGGTATTTGAAGAATTTAAGGTGGTGGATCCAACTAGGAACATTCATGGTGAGCCCATTATTCCAAAGGATGAGCCAGTAGACTGGGATAGTTTGCCAATTCCTGAGCTAAATTTTCCTATCTTCAACAAGCCAAAGAAGACAAAGATTAGAGCAAGCAAGAAAGTGAAGCCTGTAACTCTCAGATCCAAAACCCTAACCAAAACTCAATCTACAGTCAACAAGGGAGATTTGTTATACATCTGTGATATCAAGGAGTTCTCTGACATAAACCTTTACTTAGATGAATTGGAAGAAGTAAGAGGAATTGATGCTCACAGACATCTTCCTGAAAGGCTGGTGTTCAAATATAAGGGAGGAAAAGAGATAATATGGCCACTTCACAGGATTCTTCTAGAAAGCCAATCAGTTCTAATAAAGATCTACTCATCCTTCAAAAAGAACTTTGGATACAATATGACTGTAAGGAGATTAGTTCTAAAGAAGATTGAGGAGCTGAGGAGAAATAGAGCCAAAGATGCACTACCAAAAACTCTTTCAATTCCCTTCACAGGAAAGAGAGTGCATTTAAGGCCCTATTGGCTGATGGAATTCAGGGATGAAAAGGGAGTAAGAAGATTCTTCAGAATGGAGGACCAGTTGAATATCTCTAGCAATGAGACTCTATTGGAAATGCAAGAAATGCTAGACCTCTCAGAAGTTGATGGACTTGAGTTCCACAGACAACTCCAAAATCAGATAGAAGAGAACAATAGGAGGCTTGGGAAGAAATCCAGACAATCAAGGAAATAGACCTATCTGCTCAGACTAGAGGAGCACCTTGATAATGATTGTGAGCAACTTCTTTGTACACTTTGTATTGTTCAATTTTCTGTAAAATTTGTAGCACTTGTCAGTTTTATCTACTATTTCTACTCTGTATCTTTTGGATGTTTTGTTATCATCAAGTTTCTCTTAATTTATGGCTACAATTCCAGTAGACATAAATTGGGGGAGATTGTTAGGAATATATTGTGAACTTGATGATAAATTAAACAAAACACCTTAGTAGATTTAACTTAGTGAAATTTGTAGCACTCGACAGATGATCAAATATAGTCCCGGCGGATGATTCAATATAGTCCCGACGGATGATGATTTGACATCCATCAAGTGAGTAGCTTATGTAATAATAAGTATTGTAGCACATTTCTGCAAACAACTTTATATAGATTATGTAGGAGCATATGAGTCATGTTGACTACTAGTAGATATGCAGAATAGGTTGATTAATTGTAAATATGAGATGTCTTGTAATTCTGCATAAGTGAAATGGAGTCAAGTGACAAATAGCTACCCGACGGATGATCAACAAAGCTACCCGACGGATGATCAACAAAGCTACCCGACGGATGACAAGCATATACCAGACGGATGATCAAATTCAAATATTTGTTGACAGTGACAACACAGTCACATGCGTCGAGTGTTTGCAAAAGGAATGTGGCAGCCTATTTAGCAGGGATTTGAGAACAAAGAAGCATTACCATTTCCATATTATTATGAATATATTCAAAGATGCTGGAATAGAGTAGTGAAGTAGCATGGAGTTAGACTAGATATACTTTGTTTTATTATCTTGTCTTATTGTCATGTAAACTTGGTGATATATAAACCAAGTGTAGCTAGTATAGCAACAAGCAACTAACTAAGCACACACATTTTTAGAGAAACATTTTCAAGTTGTATTATGTAGCATTTCTCTGTAAGTTTAGTTGTTCTACTTGTAAGCAGCTGTGAGCTATTCAAGCTTCACAGGGTTTTCACTCGATATATATATATATATATATATATATATATCTGGTGGATACTTTCAAATCCACCAGAAAGTTTTAAAGCTTGTGTTTTTATTGCTTTGTGTTTTGATTCATATAAATCATTTATTCTGCACTCTGCAAATCAAACACATATATATTATCAAGAATTATTTTAAAATCTTGAAAAAGAAGCCAGAATTACATTCAACCCCCCTTCTGTAATTCTTGTTGTATTGTTAGGGAATAACAAAGACCACATCCATGCTCAAGCTAAAGTACTTGTTTAACCAAGCATCTACATTTCCATCCTACTAAGCTTCATTCATAATCTTTTGTTGCTGCTCTTCAATATCAGTTTTATAAGATAGTAAGATTGCTTGATAGTCCTTATTGGACATGTCTACGGTAAGAAGCTGTTGTGTGATATTGGCAAGGCCAGAAAGTTAATCAACCTAAAGGTCATTCACTGTAATGGGTTGAGCTTGGGCATCTTGAAGCCACTGAGAGATAAGGTGAGATGGTGGTTGAGAGAGGGTTTGATGTAGAAGGAATGTCTATTGGGTTTGAGGTGGATTGGTTGGGGTTCAGTAACATTACCAGTCACAGATGCCACAGTTTGACTCACAGTTGGAACTGTGGTTATGATAGTGTGTTGTTCACCACTTGTGGGAACCTCTAACTGATTAGAGGGGATTTGACCATGTATCATGGCCTCAAACCCTTGCTCTTCTTGTAAAGAGCTAGCACTTGAATGTGCCTGACTTACCTCCCCCTTAACAGGCTCATTGGAAATTGGACTCCTAGCTTCAATTGTTAAGGCAATTTAAGCTAGGGTTTTGAGGGGAGTTGTCCCTACATAAGGAACCTCCAATTAAATTGGAGAGGATTTAGATAGCTCCCCCTCAGGAGTACTACCATCAAACCTATCAATTTGTGAAGATTGTTTAGCACATGAAGGTGCTTGAGTAACTACCACAGGGTCTTCGGTAAAAAATGATGAAACCCCTGTATTTGTGTTGGTGTCGTCAAGGTATACCCCAGAGTGTAGCCTCTCACCAACTAAATATGGTACCTGGGTGGTGATCATAGTTCCTTGAACCATGTCATTTGATTTTAGCAACACTTGAGAATCGGATTTCAATTGTTACATTGTATGAGGAAGAAATTTTAGATATAAGGTTAGTAATTTCAGGATTGAGTGTTGGCCGCTCCCCCTGAATAAAAGAGGGAGCTTCAGAAGATGTGCTCTTTGTGTGTGTGCCATCCTTATTCCTCCTTTCATACACTTGAATGTGTTCAAGTGTTGTTGTAGACTTTTTACAGGGTGCACTAGGGAGAGTGCTCTTTTCAATAGAGACACCCTGTTGAGAGGATGCCCCTAAAGTCTATTTTATGCCCTCTTTTGCAACTACATCCTTTTGGGTGGATGCAGAGATAGCTTAAGTGGTCAAATCAGTTTTCTTTGCCTTCTTTGGTTTCTTGACCAGGGTGGACTATATTTGAGTTTGATCCTCACCACTCTCATTGATAATAGTTAGGGTTGCTTGCTTTCTCTTCTTTTTACTTACTTCACCCTTTTGAGAGGATAAAGTTGTAATAACCCCAAAAATTTTGAACTTTTTGTAACCCTTATAAATAGTGATTTTGCTGATTATGCTGAATAAGAAAACTTTTCATGCCACACTTTGTAGAGGTTCTTTTACTGTTATTCTGAGATATTATTAGTACTCTATATGGTATATAAGTGTATGTAAAGATCGTCAGAATCCAAATTCGAACCCTCTGATTTTTCCCGAAAATCCACCAGATGCCGAAAGAATTGAGTATAAGGTAACAGGACAAAAAGGATTTAAATTCAAGGATTATAAGAGAGGATCAAAAAAAGGAATATAATGTATTGAGAAAGGTTAAGAAAACCCAAGTAATAAGATCCCGGGTATGATCCCTCAAACGATAAACGAGAACGAAAGTTAAGCGAACCGTATAATAGATCAGCGGCCATTAGCCAAGAAATTAGGAGTTAATCAAAGAGGTTAGTGATGATGATGTCATCACACCAACAAGAAGAGGACAAGTGTGGGAAGATGACATAGGAGGATGACATAAGCATGACCAAAAAGGGAAGGAAGTGTTGGTTGATTATAAACCACACAAATTTTACCATAGTTAAAAGGTAATTAAGCAAAACAAAAGGCAAAACAACCAAGCAAAACAATTCATAACACAAAACACAAATTGACTTCACCTTTTCAAGAAGAAGCTCTCGGCTTCATCTCCTTTTCAAAGAAAGAAAAACTCAAATTCAAGTTCCAAGCTTTGTTAATTAGTGAGGTAATTATTTAAGGTTCCTTGTACATAGTTATAAATATCCTATGAATATAATCTTCATATTCCTTCACAATCTCTTCCTATAATTCATGGAAGAAGAGAGTGAATAGTGTTTTTCAAGAACTTGAAATTTTGATCTAAAGTTTTTGTTTAGATAAAGCTTTAGTAAGGATTTTCCAAGGTTGTTTCAAGCTCATTAGTTACTCCTACTCTCAAGGAAGGTATAATCTCTTGACCTAGCATTATTATTGAATGTTAAGAGCTTGTTATGAATAGTATAGTTCATGAGAGGCATGATTATTGTGTATTTAGAGATTGGTTGGTTTTGTGATGTTTTTGGAGTTGTAAATCTTGGTTAGTAGTTAATGACCTTAAGTAAGCTCTTAGTTCACGATTGAGAAGTAGTATAAATTGGAAATCTTGAGATGTTGGGGCTGTTGTAGTAGTGTATGGATGGATTTTGGTCGTAGTAATGATTGTGGATTGATTGTGGATTGATTTGGAGTAGTATAAAATTGGGTAATCGCGTAAACATAGCCGTCGTAATGCTCGATTTACTTTAGACTGTTTTTGTTCTTAACATCAGGACCCGTGAACTCACTGTTAGGTTTGACCATTGCCATTATTAGATAGTTCATGTTACGAGCTTCGTTTTGATATGTGGTTCGCTTGAATCCGATGTACGGTTTAGGAGAAACGACCGTTTTAAGTAATGGCGTTTCGCGAACGAACCATTACCCCTCGTCTTACTTTGAAACCTTGGTTAAGACCCTTAAATGACTAATTGGAGTATGAAACAATTATGTAAAGTGGATTAGGCAGTTGGTAGAGTACTCGCAAAAGAATCGCCTTAAAATTCTTAATGGTTAATTTATAAAAAATGGTGGAGCCGAGGATACTCGAGCGACTTAAGTGAATCGTTAAGCGCAAAAGCAAATGTTAGGGTCTAATTGGTTAAAGTATAGATTTATAAGCGACTTTAGTTTAATTACAACTTATATGATGTTTATAGGTTACCAGACTCTTCCCAGGCCTTTTATCACCCCCAGTCGCTCAGGCAAGTTTTCTACCCGTTATACTGTTGTGGTGATGTATATATGTATATGCATTATCTTGTGATAGATGCATGATTGTTATTAGCAAATCTTGTGATATATTGGAGCATGCTGATATGGTTTATATGCATGCCTGTTTCATATTACTGATATCTAACTGTTGATTCAAATGCTTATAAGTTGCATAATACCTATGCTAGAGATAAGCAGTAATTGCGTATACCCTTAGTATAGGGGACCCAAAGGTGAACATTTTCTAAAACCGGGAGTCGATGTTCCCGAGTATATTATATATATTTATATATATATAGATATAGTTTTCAAAACTATTAATCGAATAAGGTTTATTCGATAACTTTATTTTTATTAATGAATATTACTTTGAATATTCATTCGAGGACTTATGACTCCGTTTATTCTATTTAATGAATATTATTTTGAATATTCATTCGAGGACTTATGACTCCGCTTATTTACTAAATAATATTCTTTATTTTATTAAAGAATAATGTTTCGATAATCAAACTTATTTTCGATTATTCAAATAAAGATCATACTTTCGTATAAGTATATCTTTGGTTATTTATTATTCATTTCAAGTATGAGTTTTAAAACTTCTACTTCAAATTATTTATATAGAGATTATCCTTATGGGAATATTATTTAAATAATAATATTCAGATATTTTCTAATATATCGGGACTGATTTATTTCATTAAATCAGCATTACTCCAAACATTCTTAAAAGTGTTTTCGAGTCTTCAAAATGATTTTAAAAGTTAGAGCGGATCCCAAAACTCATTTTTATATTTAAGATCTTCCTTTCAAAGGGGATTTAAATACTTGCTCAAAACCTGAGGGATCCGGCTCTGTGGTGTATTTTATACTCACAACGAGGTTGCTATTTTGATAAATGAATTGATTACTTACCCAACGTTCGGGAAGTAAGTCCATCTATTGAGTCGGCATAAGCAACATGGGCTCAGTGGGCATCCATGAAAGTGTAAGTGGCTCGGTGAGAGTCCATCAAATGCGTAAGTAGCTGAGTGGCAGTCCAGCATAAGGTCCTATTGCGGCCAGGGTGATGACCAGTGGGGAATTCGTCCATCTACTAGTAGAAAAGGTTACTTATTGGTATCTTTGCCTGATCAGCAAGATATCAAGTTTATGCCAAGGTTTTCTCCTTTCCAAATTCATTGGATATTGCAACTCTGTTTATAATTTTCATAACAGAGGTTTTCAAGGAGTGTATGAAATGTATATATATATAGGTGTATATATATATCGGGACTTAATGAAGTACCTCGTAACTTCATTTCTTTCAAATGATATTTCAAAGATTGAATCTATTCAAGTCTTATCTTGTAGTCTCATCAGTGTGATGAACTTTTGAAATTGATTATAACTTGAACGGTGGTAGTTCAAGTAGTATTTGGAAAAGATATAAGTATACTAGAGTATCTTGTAAATTCATCTTTTCAACTTATATCTGGTTAATGATTATCTTATGCATGACAAAGATTTTTACAAAAACGTTGAGACAAGGTTAGATATATGAGATCACCTTGCAACGATATTTTTATACAGTTATAAACTGGAACTCTGTGTATATTAGGCATGGAAGAGGACTTCCAAGATTTTGAAAAGTATATAAGTATATATACTGAATATTTTACGACTTCGTCACATTAAGATATTAAACTTGGTTCATTTCTTCTTGACCAAGACTTTCATGAGTACTATGAGAATGCTCATATATTGTTAATTATTATACACATTATTTCGGTGGGCTTGTTGTTCACCCTTGCTTTCTTCTTTCATCACACAACAACAGATAGACAAGATGAACAGGACCAAGCTCCCAATTTGCGAGCGGATAGGAAACGTTCCGCTGTTTCCTGTAGGCGTTGATGCCGCTGTAGCTGAGGTAGAAATTACCAACAGGCTAGGCTTTCAACTTCTGATGTACCAGACTTATGTATCTATATGAATTGTAATAATGGCAAAGAAATGTAAATTTATTCAGAAACCCTTTTAAGGTGTAACGGTTTATAATTGTGGAATAAAATGACTTGTGTTATTTTTGGTATTCATCTCTGAGACTATAACTTGTGGTGTGTGTGTGTGTGTATATTGTGGGGTCAACGTACGCAGTAGTTGGTTGTTTATTAAGGTTAAGTATTATTAAGGGAAATGGAACTCGTGACAACCCGGATCCCCGACCCCGGATTTGGGGGTGTTGCAGAAATGGTATCAGAGCCAGGTTTTATAAACCTCAGAGATGATGTGACGTTAAAATAATAAGTTCACTAAGATAATAAGAACTCTTGCCAAGTTCATAGTCGGACTACCTAACATAGTACTGACAGTTAAAACCCTTATGGGAACCCTTATAAATATCGTGATAGAAGCATAGTTCGTTATCGTATATGGTAGCGGGACTCCAAACCCTGAGGTTGAGGAGCAACAGCGTGATGATATTTTACTACATATTGGGGATCAGATTGTGGATCTGATAGAGCGTCCTAACGAGGGACCGGATGATGTTCATATTGAGGATGTAGCGATTGAGGATGTTTTCCTAGAAGGGATTATTGCTGAGGAGGATCCCATGGAGGATCCTAACAAGAATGAATAAAGGACCACTGAGATATTGATAACCATGGTTAGAGCGACTACCAGAGGTAGGATTGGCCGGTCACTACCGGAGGTTCGTTAAAGTTTGTAAAGATAATAGCCCCTTTAACGCGGCTTACTCGTAAGACTGAGAAGTTCGAATGGACAGAGAAATGCGAGAACAGCTTTTAAGAACTGAAGCGAAGGTTGGTGACGGCCCCTATGTTGGCATTGCCGGATGGAAAAAGGAGATTTTGTGATTTGTAGTGACGCTTCGCATAAGGAATTAGGGTGCTTCTTATACAGCACAACAAGGTAATCTCGTACGCGTCAAAATAATTAAGGGAATATAAAATTCGATATCCCCACCCATGAGTTTGGGCTCGTGGAAATAGTTTTGCCCTAAAGATTGGAGGCACTAGTTGTATGGAGAGAAGTGCGAGATTTACACAAGCCATAAGTGCTCTAGTGCATTTTCACGCAGAAAGAGCTCAACATGCGCCAGAGGAGGTGGTTAGAGCTAATTAAGGATTACGATTATGCGATTCTTTATCATCCAGGGAAAGCCAATATGGTGGCTAATTCCTTGGTAGAAAGGAGAGACTCAAGATGATAATGTCTTTGGGAAAGTTGATAAGAGATTTTGAGAAAATGGAAATAGAAGTGAAGGTAACCGGAGCCGGTACCGAAAAGCTGTTTGAGATTGTAATGCAGCCCGAGTTATTGGAAAAGATTAGATTGTGCCAAGAAAAAGTAATGAATGAAGGCCGAGAGTCAATGATTGGAGAAGAGATCCATACCAAGAAAAATGATAAGGGAATAATGAGGTGTTCTTACATAATTTTGATTCCAAACGTTCAAGAGCTTAAGGACGGGATCTTAGATGAAAGTCATAGTTCGAGGAATAAGATTTAGGGCAAACCCTGAATGTGATAGTCAGGGAGGTCACCATCAAGATAGAAGGAACCCATAACATAATGAAGTTGAAAATGAGGATTTAAAACATGTAGGATGACCCCGATTATGGGGAGGAGGAGGAAACATTTCATACTGAGAAAACAGAAGTCGAGCAAGATAGGGAGAACCAGGACGGTACTCCAATGGGGTAATTCATGGACCTGCATAAACAAAACTTATACTTTTATTCCCAACCACCACCTTGAGGAAACAATGCAGTAGGAAATTCTTTCATGACCTTTAAGTCGCTAAGCTCTCAGAGTTCCAAGGAACAGGTTGACCCAGTCGAGGCAAGAGCCTGGCTAAAGGAAATATAGGAATCATTTGAGATTCTAAATGATTGACGAAGCGCAAAAGACTGTTTTTGTCACTTACCTTCCTAAGAGAGAGGCCACCCGCTAGTGAAAGACCAAGAAAGGCACGAAGCCAGAGGTTATAATAAAATGATTAAAGTTCAGTCAATTGTTTCGGGAAAGTACTTCCCAAGTTTATAGAGATAGGGTGAAAGCTTTAGAGCCAGAACAAACGCGGACGAGTATGATGAATTATGAATCTAAGTTGTAAAAGTTATCAAGATTCGTTCTGAGAACAAGAATCCCAGAACGATGTGATGTTTGAATTCAATGATTAGTGGGTTCATGAAATGATTGTAAGAGAAAGGAATATAAAGGTAATAGAGTTTGAGGAATGATAAGGGAGTTGGGTATGAGAAAACCCTAAAGACTCGTAGCAATAGAAATAGAAAAGTATGTAATCGTCAGGATGAGGGTGATTCACCATGAATTAAAATTGATGGTTGAAGGCATAAGAGATACATATATTTTATCCCCTTTAATTTGGCAGGATTCGAGAAAACCTTGAGATAGTTCGAAGGATAAATAATGAGACGCGGATAGACTGAGGAGACAAGAAAGTAAGAAATTAGGAAATTGGATGAAGGAAGTGACCTTCAAGAATGTGAAGTATAAGTAACGCATGTGAATTGATACCCAAAAAGGGAGATGCCAGGTATGAAAGATATCCCCACATTGAGATGACTATTGAGATAAACAACAAAAGTAAATAAGGATTTATTAAGAAGAAGTTCACATTGTACGCGACCAATATCTTCCAGAACATCTATGTGATCATTACCAAATCAGGAAAGAAAAGCGGATAACCATTTTTTTATCTTTTGGAGGCCATATTGATTGACCTCAGTTTGAATACAGATGTTATTGTGAAATTAGGCATATACTATCGAGGTGTGAATGATTGAATAAGACACCCTTATCAGGGATATATGACTTGATTTATCCATGGAAGGATGAATGTACCTTTTTAAAGGTGGAATTAAGGATAGGACATCGGTAACTTAAAATGAATCCTTGGGGAATGCATAAAGGTTGGTATTTCACCCTTAATAGGGATAGTAAGAGTTTTGACAGTATGAATTGGAAAGGATTAAGGTAACAACAACCTTTAAGGATCAGTGGAGAAATTTTTCAGGAGTATATAGACAATGATTCTGGTATTAGTAAATGGTATCTTGATATGCCCTGTTCCTAGGGTGTACCAGATGAAGGATTTAAGGATAACCTTAGAGGTTTTACAAGGGGGAAGGTAATATTCAAAGTTCTCAAGAATAGAAATTTTGATAAAGAAAATATGATGTAATAATAATAATGCCAAGGTGGGCACATGTTAAACCATGAGAAAGTATAGATTGAACCCAATGAAGGTCAATATTGGTGAAAACAAGAAGGACCCAAGATAAGAGACGTCCTAAGTATGATCAAGAGTCAGTCGTGACAATGTTAACCTCTAAAGACCGAGGCAATAACTTATGGAAAAATGGTGATATTTTTTTTCTCACCAAAGCTTAAGAAAGAGCATTTTCACACAAGCAATGATTTGAAATAAGGTAGAAAATTTAATTGGAGGTGGTTAAAATGATATTGATTGTAAGGAAATTTTACTATCAGGAAAGGCCAAAGAGGTGGCTGACACTTTAAGTGTAAGAGGACAATTATAGGCGCTCGTGCCAGAGGAATACAGTGATGATGGTTGAAGCTATAAAGGTTGTATTATGGTGTGAAAGATTGACATTCCTTCTGATGATTGTGCGATACTCAACCATAATAGTAGTTTGGTAAAGATTTAATTCACGTTATCGCTGTGAGCGGGCTACATATCTTAGAAGGTCCTATCTTGAGATAAACCAAGACCATGTTATGAAAGGACTAAATGAACCTTTGAGCTTCATATATCCTAATAAAGAAATATGATTAAGAATGGTATTAACCTGCTATCGTTGCTTTTATTAAAACTCTTCTGCAATTTTATCTGCTTCATGTCATATGTACGCCAAGTTCAGGAGTGTTCTTCATGAATCATGGAATAGCGATTATGTTTCCTCTCTAGAAGATTTTGGTACGGCAGGAATGGACTCCGTATGATTAACTATTAAGATTTCATGGAAAACGAATGACTATAGTAGGTCCGTGGTGGACTATGGTAATACATCAACGATTCCTTGAATAATGAGGCGATAATAACCGTGAGAGCTGTATAGGAATGGATGTTGAGATTGAGTACCACTAATCGGGTCGTGATGATATATAAGTCATCATTGATAGACTAATTAAGTCGATTATCTACTTATGATATATTTATTCTTTCTTATCAATAAAGAGTAGTATTACTATACAAAGAAGGTTGCGGTATAGCAATGGATTCGAGTAGCGATGATGTCTAGAATGAAATCCCAGATTCGATTTTCGGTGTCGAGGGAGTTTCAAAGGTGATTGTTGTAACACCCTCCAGACCCGGGGTATAAGTCTGGGGGTTACGAGCTAATCACCAAACCTGTACAAGCTTATTAATAAATAATAAAGAAATGAAAACTAAACCCCTTAACAACTACCAGGACCTTTTTAGGTTGAAGTATGAAAACAAGAACCACTGACTACTTTTATTACAAACCAACATTCAAAATCTCACAAACTTTCTTAATTACAAACCATTGTCTAATTCATTTTAAACTCAGTTCAGCTTTTATTCAAACACACACACTATCTATAAACACTTCACCTGCTCGGGCAACTCAAAGCTTTCTTCCTGGATTGGGATCAACACCTTGAGTATAAGAGGATCCCGAGGCTTGACCCGCTTCTTTACCACTCGTGTCCTGACGGGTTTCATATTCCTTCTTAACTGAAAACAATAAGGTGAATAACAACAAAAAAAGGGTGAGCCAAAAACTGCTCAACAAGTCTACAAAATATACACAATGTTAAAACAGTATAACTGGATTCGTAAAACAGGTTTATCTGCAAAGATATAACCTCATAAGAATAAAAAGAAGGCCATTGCTGGCGAATGCAAACGAACTACACTGGACTCAAGTTCGCAGCTATACCCTGCTGATTAGCCAGGATACAGTGCAGATCTATATCTCATCATATAGATCCCATCGGGCACCCAGGCACTACGGCCCATCTCAAGGATCCGGTTATGTCCCGGTCCTTAGGATTAAGTAGACTTAATCCCAAAAGTAGTATTATCCAGTCCCTGAAATAGCAACCGGAACAAATCGGTATGCTTTGATATATTCTAATCACCAGAATATATCAATAATTGTGAGTAACAATTGGAATATGAATAATAAATTCAAATGAAAAGAATAATTCAAGAATCGAACTGAGATATGAATAAAGGAATTAAAGTAATGCAAATGTAATAAGAATCTGAAAAGAATATCACTATTCTGGAAAATAGAATAGGGGAGAAACTTGCCTTCTGAGCGACTTACTGCAATTAAATCACTTATGTCTATCCCCTACTTGACCTGCCTTGCTGGCTTAGTTTCTGTTAGCAAAATAGATTGGTTAATTCATTTTGTACTTCGGTTGCACCTTAAATCGACTTCATTTTGTTCCTACTATCTACCCATACGCTTATAATACACATAAGCACATAATCATTTTTATAGTTAAAATAATTTTTAGAATCGAAATCGACTCGCTGATTGCTCCGTTGATCACCTTTTTTCTTCAGTTCCCATTTTTCCGAAATTTTTCGAACTCGTCTCGGCACGCATTCCGACTGATAATCAATCAATCAATAGAGTCAACTAATTTCAAGAAGAAATTAGGTCTTCATATTATTTTTAGTGAAAAGAATTCATTTTTCTGAGTCAACAGGCTTTCGTTTCGCTCAATTCGGACTAACGGTTGAATTATTATCAATTAAACACTGATAATTCAATTTATTATTCAATATAAATAATTATTGCCTATTTTTTTAAATCCCAAATTATTTTTAAATAGTTATTTAAGAAAATCAAAGTCAAAAATAATTTTTTTATAAATTTTTGGAGTTAAAATGAAGAAGTTATGATTTATTGAAAATTATGTGACTAATTAACGAAATAATTAATCACTTTTTAAATATTTAAAAAATAAATAACTAATAAATAATTAATAGATAATTATTTACTAATTTAAAATAATTAATCCCTAATTATTAGGATTAATCACAATTTATTACAAATATTTACAACTCATCGTTACTTATTTGATTAGATCGAATATTTATAAATAAATAATCGATATCATTAACTGGTACATTAATTATTAAACAATTGAGTCGTTATTCGAATCATAATCCAACTCAACAATCAATTACTCGTATAAATACGAGCTACGCACTATTCTCGAATACTACCGAACTAATATATTATTATTGGAATTTAAACGATTTGTTAATCAATTAATTATCTGTATTTAATTATACGATACGAACAATTATTACGAGATTCTTCGAATAACTAATGCTCGAATAATAATTCTCATTATTGAATTATTACTCGCAATATTAACTAATTATTAGATTATTAATCATATTATTTAATTATTTTTAATCCTTATTTATTAATTAACTACCTAATTATTAATTAATTACCTAATTATTAATTAATTAGATAACTAATAAATAATTAGATAAATAATTAAATAATTAATTAAATAATTAAATTCGAATTTATAATTTAATAAAATAATTCAGAAATTAATAATATTATTTTTCAGAATTTAAATCTAATTTTTATTTACTTTTTAGAATTATTAAAAACTGATTTTAATATACTAAAATATAAATAAATAATTAATTTAATCAAAAACACAAAAACAGAAACAGGTGTTGGGTTTTAGGATCAAATCCGGGTCGTTTCCCGGGTCGAAACCGGGTCGACCTCGGGTCGGGAAGAACAGCGGCTACCCGAAAAAACCCGACGCCGGCGGCTGATTTTTCAGCGATTCGAATCGATAACGAACCACGCGATGCTAGGCTGCTCTCTCTTCGTTTTTGTTCGATAATCAAGCCTACAGCCTTCCCTTGTCCTTCTCCTTCTTCGTTCGTCGGCAACACCACCAGAAAACGAAGAACAGCCGCCGCCAGCGGCGGTTTTCTGGCGACACCAACAACCAAACCAAACTCGACGAAACAGACATGTATCGACAGGGAATTTAACGATCTACACGCTTATGGCAACGAAAACATCTAACAATCAATTAAACAAGAACCCCTAATTCGAGTTTAAATCCGAAAATTACAAAATACAAATCAATACCTCTGTTGATGATTTTGACGTGATAATCTGATAGAACGGGCTTTGGGCTTCAAATCGGTTACTCACACTTCGATTTCTGACACCGGAATCACGATCAAATTGGCTTTGATCCGCAAGAACACTCAGGAACCCTAATTCCTTTTTCTGAATTTTCTGTTTATTTTCTGATTTTTTTAATAGTAATTAACTGAATAATTAATTATAATTCAGGTATTTATATTTATGGAAATAATACCCCTAAATAAAATTAAGGGTCTAATTACACTCCTAATAAAAATATTTGGCCCCAATTTTTATAATTTTTGGGTATTAATATTGAATTTTTAAATATCCAATAAATACAAAATAAATGCTAAAAATTCCCAAAAATTGTGAATATTACAAAAATGCAAAGAAAAATGATATATGATAATTTCATGATCATATAAAAATAAAAATGTGATTTTTGTGGGGTTTTTGGTACCCGAAGGGGTCCGGAAAAGTCGTTTTTCGCGAAAAAGGTAAATTTGTAAAACGTCTAGGGGTTCGGAATAGCGATATAGTATAGGGCATTTTTGGCAAAATAGGGCCAATGATTTTGTTTGCAATATGGGTTTTTAAAACATGGTTTTGAGCTGTACGGGTTTTGATGTAAAATATATAACTTACAATAAAACACTCAATAAATATCCAAAACACGTTTGGATCAAAACAGATAACACGTAACACGTAGCAGTTAGGGTTTAATGACTCAACACATTTAATCACATATAAATGACATATTAATACACATATTTTATTATAAATATGATATAATACAACGTAAATTTCCCGGTCATTACATTCTCCCTCCCTTAATAGGATTCTGTCCTCAGAATCTTCTACGAAAACAAATGAGGGTATTTCTCTAACATTTCACTTTCAAGCTCCCAGGTTGATTCTTCAACCACTGGGTTTCTCCACAACATTCGCACTAAATATACGGACTTATTTCTCAACACTTTCTCTCGCCGATCTAAAATATTTACCGGCTGTTCTACAAAAGACAAATTTGGTTGGATATCTATCGGTTCATACTCTATTACATGCCTAGAATCAGGATTATATCGCTTAGGCATTGACACGTGAAACACATTGTGAATGTGTTGCATATGAGGCGGTAACGCTAATTCGTATGCAAGCTTTCCTACTTTCTTCAAAATCTCAAATGGTCTGACATATCATGGTTTCAATTTACCCTTATTGCCAAATCTAGTCAATCCTTTCCATGGCGATATTTTAAGTAATACATGTTCCCCTTCCTGATAGTCCGTATCCTTCCTTTCCTGGTCTGCATATTTGTGTTGCCTGTTTTGCGCTGCATCGAGTCGTTTCCAAATAAGTTCAATCTTTTCTTTCGTCTGCTGAATTAATTTTGGACCTAAAATCTTGTGTTCTCCAACTTCATCCCAGTGCACTGGTGATCTGCATTTTCTCCCATATAGTTCTTCATACGGTGGCATTCCAATACTAGCGTGATATCTGTTATTATAAGAAAATTCCACTAGGGGTAGATGCTCATCCCAACTGCCTTCAAAATCGATCGCACAAACTCGTAGCATGTCTTCAATCGTTTGAATAGTTCTTTCACTTTGCCCGTCGATTTGCGGATGATAAGCGGTACTCATGTTTAATTTCGTTCCAAGGCATTCTTAAAATTGTCTCCAAAATCTTGAATTGAAATGGGGATCTCTATTAGACACAATAGATATTGGAACTCCATGTTGCATCACAATTTCCTTGAGATACATGTGCACTAATTTGTCGAGCAAAAATCTTTCATTAATTGGTAGAAAATGTGCCGACTTCGTAAGTCTGTCAATGATTACCCATATCGCATCATGATTTGCCCTAGTCCTTGGTAGTCCTACCACAAAATCCATCGCTAGATGTTCCCATTTCCATTCTGGAATGTCTTACGGTTGCAATAACCCGCTCGGACATTGATGTTCCGCTTTAACTCGCTGGCATGTGTAGCATTTACTCACCCATTCTGCTATTTCCTTCTTCATATTCGGCCACCAAAAGTTTTCCTTCAGATCGCGATACATTTTTGTGCTTCCTGGATGAATGGAATACTTCAAATTGTGCGCATCTCGCATTATTTCTTCTTTTAATTCTGCCACGTTAGGGATCCAGATTCTCGATGCAAAGCGTAAAATTCCTTCATTATCTTTCTGAGTTGTAATCTCTTTTCCCGTTAAGTCGTCATCTTGACTCATCACTTCATCTTGACAACGGCGAATCTTTTCTAGCAACTTCGGTTGGAAAGTCATAGCGTAGATAGTCCCTGCAGATTCATTGGGAATGCGAATCTCAATTTCTAATTTATCGAATTCATTGGCCAATTCTTCGCATGAAGTTAACCAATTCAATCTTTCTTTCCTGCTCAACGCATCTGCTACAACATTTACTTTTCCTGGATGATAACTGATTGTAACATCGTAATCTTTAATCAATTCCAGCCATCGACATTGTCGCATGTTCAGTTCCTTTTGCGTAAAGATATACTTCAGACTTTTATGATCCGTGTAGATTTCGCATTTTTCACCGTAGAGATAATGTCTCCAAAGCTTCAATGCAAATACGATCGCTGCCAATTCCAGATCATGCGTAGGATATTTCTGCTCATGGGGTTTAAGTTGTCTCGAAGCATATGCAATGACGTTACCGTGTTGCATCAATACCCATCCTAGTCCGCGAATTTCCTTGCTCGTCTGGCAGTACAAGTACTGGTGCGGTCACCAACCGATTCTTTAACTCTTGAAAACTTTCTTCACACTTATCATTCCATTCAAACTTTTCACTTTTTCGGGTTAACTTGGTCAGCGGCGTTGCTATTTTCGCAAAATCTTTGACAAACATTCGATAATATCATGCCAATCCCAAGAAACTTCGAACTTCTGTCGGCGTCGTTAGTCTTTCCCAATTCAACACAACTTCAATCTTCGCTGGATCAACTTGGATGCCTTCTCTACTGATGATATGCCCTAGAAATTGTACTTCCCTTAACCAGAATTCACATTTTGAGAATTTTGCATATAGTTGCTCTTGCCTCAGAATTTCTAAAGCTATCCTCAAATGTTTTGCATGCTCTTCTTCCGTCTTGGAGTAAATCAAGATGTCATCAATGAATACAATCACGAATTTGTCCAAATATTTCTTGAATACCCTGTTCATTAAATCCATGAATGCTGCTGGCGCGTTTGTCAAACCGAATGCCATTACCAAAAACTCGTAATGCCCATATCTCGTACGAAACGCAGTCTTTGGAATATCTTCGGCTTTAATCTTCAATTGATAATAACCTGAGCGTAAATCTATCTTTGAAAACCATGCAGCTCCTTTTAGTTGGTCGAACAAATCATCGATTCTCGGTAAAGGATACTTGTTCTTGATAGTGAGCTTATTCAATTCCCTATAGTCGATGCATAATCGCATGCTGCCATCCTTCTTCTTCACAAATACTGGTGCACTCCATGGGGATACACTAGGTCGTATAATGCCTCGGTCTAGAAGATCTTGCAATTGCGTTGACAATTCCTTCATTTTGACTGGAGCCATTCGATACGGAGCTTTCGAAACTGGTTCTGTACCTGGTGCTAGATCAATCCTGAACTCAATTTCTCGATCAAGCGGTAACCCTGGAAGCTCATCTGGAAAGACGTCTAGAAATTCACATACAAATGGAATGTCTTCTATTCTAGGACTTCCTTTTTCAGTATCTAACATGTAAGCTATGTACGCCTCACATCCTTGTCGAAGCAATCGTTTGGTCTGCACTACAGTGAGAAATTTATTCTGCTGCTTTTCGCCCTTGAATATTACCGTTATATTTTCCGCAGTTCGCAATTCAACTTTCTTATTCGCACAATCTATCTGAGCTTTATGACATGCTAACCAATCCATTCCCAAAATGATATCGAATTCTCCTAGCTTAAAAGGAATTAAGTCTACAGAAAAATGATATCCGGCTACTTCTACATCACACGCAGGACATACTCGATCTACTGGAACTTGGTCGTCATTCGCTAATTTTATAATTAACGTCTCGCCCAACCATTCAATTTCGCAATGTAACTTATCAAGAAATTCTTCAGAAATAAATGAACGGGTAGCTCCAGAATCAATTAATACTTTTGAATCTACGGAGTTCACCAAAAGCGTACCTGCAATCATATTTGGATTCTGTACTGCTTCTTTCATGGTCATGTTAAAAGTCCTTGCTCTGGGTTGATTTGGCGGTGGTGGCGGAGGTAATGCCAATACTTTCGGAATACTGGCTGCCATTGCTGGTCCTTTACAATTCCTAGTGATATGCCCTTTCTTTCCGCATTGATAGCAAGTGATTTTTGCTGTTTTTCCTGTCGGACATTCGTTAGAGTAGTGCCCTTTCTGCTTGCATTTGAAACATGTCACATCTGCTTTAATACATACGCCGGTATGCTTACGTCCACAAGTTTTGCAATACGGCACTGGAACTTTAACAATTCCCTGCTGGTTGGAGACTTGGAAACGATTACCTGCTTTTTGTGTACCCTGTCCTATCCTTTTGAAATTCAGATTTGTCCGGGCTTGAAATCCTGGCTTCCTGCTGGAACGGTCTTGGAAACTTCCCTGTCCTCTGTCTCATTGAGATCTTTCACTTTCCCCTTCGATGATCAAAGCTTTCTGGACTACAGCAGTATATGTTGTTAATTCAAAAACTGCAACTTGTCCGCGTATCCAAGGTCGTAATCCCTCTTGAAATCTCTGCACTCGTTTCTCTTCAGTGTCAACCTGTTCCGGAACAAACCTAGCCAATTCATTGAATTTGGCTTCATATTCTGTTACAGATATACTTCCCTGCTTCAGCTCTAAAAACTTTATCTGCATCTGATTCCTTACGTAGCGAGGAAAATGCTTTTCTAAAAATAACTCCTTAAACCTATCCCAAGCAATAACATCTTCACCCTCTAAAGCCTTTTTAGATTCCCACCAATAATTTGCCTCTCCTTTCAACAAGTAACTAGCAAAATCAGTCTTCTGGTCCTCACCTACCTTCACTAGTACAAAAGTTTTCTCTATTTCCTTTAACCAGGTGGTAGCTTTAATAGGATCAGTAGACCCATCAAATTCTGGAGGTTTAACTGACTGAAACTGCTTAAAAGTAACAACAGTTTGAGGCTCAGGACGAGGTGGCTGTTGTAACATTTGTTGTTGTATCTGTTGTTGCTGATGCTGCATCTGCTGCTGCATCATTACCATCTGTTGTTGCATCAGATGGAACATTTGGTTCATGGTTTCATTAGTCTGGCCTTCGGAATTGTTCTTAGAGGTCTCAGCCCTAGTCTTTCTTTTTGTTGCCATCTTCTTCTGATAATAAAACAGGTGATATTTATTTAACAGTTTAATAAATAATTGACAGTATGTAAGAAAAAAAAAATTCCGGTATTAATAACATGATTTATATAAAGAAAACAGTTGCTGAATATAAAAACTAGAAATGTAAGCAGTTAAATAAAATGGTTATCCTTTTTATTTATTTATTTATTTATTTATTATTTTTTTTCAACAGGGATTATAGTATGGAAGACTGTAAAGCAATAAAGTGAAAGTAAATGCTGTAAAACTGAAAAGACTGAAATTTAAATAAAAGAAATTTGAAAAGTTCAGTTTATATATATGACACCAGCCTCAGGTGTAAATGCTTGATACAAAAAGTCTCGCTCCGCTGGAAGTCATCGGGGCTACAAGTCATACTACTACTACAGGTCAAAATCCTACTACAGGTTAAACTACTAGTACACACATACATACTACTCACTAGGTTATACTATGCTGCCTCTATATACATCTATACTCTGAAGTCACTGTCTCAACTGTCCCTGACTCAGAACCCTGGTGGCACGTGACTCAACTGCTCATATAATACCTCTAGCACTGCCTCGGTAAGTCCCAATGCTCTACGATATGCTGTCTCTACATTAATATCCTGCTGTCTCAGATCCATAAGCTGCTGAGAACTAACTCGGTAAATCTGACGTAACCTCTCCCTCAGTATGTAATCTGATCGTAATGCTCGGACGGGACCATCTGCCTGCGTCTCAAACAATCCAAGGATCTCTCTGCACTGGTTCTGCCATCGAACCCTCTCCTCTCTCTCCGCCTGAAAACGCTGATAAGTAACTGTATGATGCTCACGAAGATCCGTGCTAGAACCTCGAGAAGGTAACGGCCCATCGACTACTATCTCATCCATGAACTCCTGCTGGGGAAATTGATATACCCCGGGAACAGGGGCATAAATAGCTAAAGGGGCAGGAAATAAGACTGGCTGCTCCATAGGTGCATACACTGGTGGCTCTGCCTCTGGCTTCATCTGAGAAATATCTGGAATCTCAAGCTGCGGTACTGGAATCTGCGGCTCTAAGTCCTCCCACTGTGAAAGATCAATCATATCAGGAACATCAAACATCGGAAACTCCAAAGGTGGAAAGTCAGGCATCTCTGGCTCAAAATAAGGGAAATAATCAACAAAGTCTGGTACCTCTAGTGGAGGTGGTATCTCTGGTGCTGGTCCAGGTGGTAATGGTGGAGGTGGTGGCAATGAAGGGAAAATCTGCACTGATGTCGGGGCTAGTGCTGGTGCTGCTACTGGATCTGACTCAGTCCGCTCTGACGAAGAAGCCATCTAATAATATACCAAAGAAAAGAAAAGGTCACTAAACAATTCTAAGATTTATACTTCCCTATTCTAATCTGACCTAAATCCTAACACTATTCTTCCTAATCTGACTATCCCTATCTTATGTGATCTACCTATCCTATCTTAATCCTAATGTTCTTGTTTTCAGGTTCCAAACCTACAGCTCTGATGCCAAACTGTAACGCCCTCCAGACCCGGGATATAAGTCTGAGGGTTACGAGCTAATCACCAAACCTGTACAAGCTTATTAATAAATAATAAAGAAATGAAAACTAAACCCCTTAACAACTACCAGGACCTTTTTAGGTTGAAGTATGAAAACAAGAACCACTAACTACTTTTATTACAAACCAACATTCAAAATTTCACAAACTTTCTTTATTACAAACCATTGTCTAATTCATTTTAAACTCAGTTCAGCTTTTATTCAAACACACACATCTATCAACACTCCACCTGCTCGGGCAACTCAAAGCTTTCTTCCTGGATAGGGATCAACACCTTGGGTATAAGAGGATCCCGAGGCTTGACCCGCTTCTTTACCACTCGTGTCCTGACGGGTTTCATATTCCTTCTTAACTGAAAACAATAAGGTGAATAACAACAAAAAAAGGGTGAGCCAAAAACTGCTCAACAAGTCTACAAAATATACACAATGTTAAAACAGTATAACTGGATTCGTAACCCAGGTTTATCTGCCAAGATATAACCTCATAAAAATAAAAATAAGGCCATTGCTGGTGAATACAAATGAACTACACTGGACTCAAGTTCGCAGCTATACCCTGCTGATCAGCCAGGATACAGTGCAGATCTATATCTCATCATATAGATCCCGTCGGGCACCCAGGTACTACGGCCCATCTCAAGGATCCGGTTATGTCCCGGTCCTTAGGATTAAGTAGACTTAATCCCAAAAGTAGTATTATCCAGTCCCTGGAATAGCAACCGGAATAAATCGGTATGCTTTGATATATTCTAATCACCAGAATATATCAATAATTGTGAGTAACAATTGGAATAAGAATAATAAATTCAAATGAAAAGAATAATTCAAGAATCGAACTGAGATATGAATAAAGGAATTAAAGTAATGCAAATGTAATAAGAATCTGAAAAGAATATCACTATTCTGGAAAATAGAATAGGGGAGAAACTTGCCTTCGGAGCGACTTACTGCAATTAAATCACTTCCGTCTATCCCCTACTTGACCTGCCTTACTGGCTTAGTTTCTGTTAGCAAAATAGATTGGTTAATTCATTTTGTACCTCGGTTGCACCTTAAATCGACTTCATTTTGATCCTACTATCTACCCATACGCTTATAACCAACTCGAATATTACATATAAGCAAGTAAGACTCGATTAACCACATAATACACATAAGCACATAATCGTTTTTATAGTTAAAATAATTTTTAGAATCGAAATCGACTCGCTGATTGCTCCGTTGATCACCTTTTTTCTTCAGTTCCCATTTTTCCGAAATTTTTCGAACTCGTCTCGGCACGCATTCCGACTGATAATCAATCAATCAATAGAGTCAACTAATTTTGAGAAGAAATTAGGTCTTCATATTATTTTTAGTGAAAAGAATTCATTTTTCTAAGTCAACAGGCTTTCGTTTCGCTCAATTCGGACTAACGGTTGAATTATTATCAATTAAACACTGATAATTCAATTTATTATTCAATAAAAATAATTATTACCAATTTTTTTAAATCCCAAAATAATTTTTAAATAATTATTTAAGAAAATCAAAGTCAAAAATATTTTTTTTATAAATTTTTGGAGTTAAAATGAAGAAGTTATGATTTATTGAAAATTATGTGACTAATTATCGAAATAATTAATCACTTTTTAAATATTTAATAAATAAATAACTAATAAATAATTAATAGATAATTATTTACTAATTTAAAATAATTAATCCCTAATTATTAGGATTAATCACAATTTATTACAAATATTTACAACTCATCGTTACTTATTTGATTAGATCGAATATTTATAAATAAATAATCGATATCATTAACTGGTACGTTAATTATTAAACAATTGAGTCATTATACGAATCATAATCCAACTCAACAATCAATTACTCGTATAAATACGAGCTACGCACTATTCTCGAATACTACCGAACTAATATATTATTATTGGAATTTAAACGATTCGTTAATCAATTAATTATCTTTATTTAATTATACGATACGAACAATTATTACGACATTCTTCGAATAACTAATGCTCGAATAATAATTCTCATTATCGAATTATTACTCGCAATATTAACTAATTATTAGATTATTAATCATATTATTTAATTATTTTTAATCCTTATTTATCAATTAATTACCTAATTATTAATTAATTACCTAATTATTAATTAATTAAATAATTAATTAAATAATTAAATTCGAATTTATAATTTAATAAAATAATTCAGAAATTAATAATACTATTTTTGAGAATTTAAATCTAATTTTTATTTACTTTTTAGATTTATTAAAAACTGATTTTAATATACTAAAATATAAATAAATAAATAATTTAATCAAAAACACAAAAACAGAAACAGGGGTTGGGTTTTTAGGATCAAACCCGGGTCGTTTCCCGGGTCGAAACCGGGTCTACCTCGGGTCGGGAAGAACAGCGGCTACCCGGAAAAACCCGACGCCGGCGGCTGATTTTTCGGCGATTCGAATCGACAACGAACCACGCGATGCTAGGCTGCTCTCTCTTCGTTTTTGTTCGATAATCAAGCCTACAGCCTTCCCTTGTCCTTCTCCTTCTTCGTTCGTCGGCAACACCACCAGAAAACGAAGAACAGCCGCCGCTAGCTGCGGTTTTCCGGCGACACCAACAACCAAACCAAACTCGACGAAACAGACATGTATCGACAGGGAATTTAATGATCTACACGCTTATGGCAACGAAAACATCTAACAATCAATCAAACAAGAACCCCTAATTCGAGTTTAAATCCGAAAATTACGAAATACAAATCAATACCTCTGTTGATGATTTTGACGTGATAATCTGATAGAACAGGCTTTGGGCTTCAAATCGGTTACTCACACTTCGATTTCTGACACCGGAATCACGATCAAATTGGCTTTGATCCGCAAGAACACTCAAGAACCCTAATTCCTTTTTCTGAATTTTCTGTTTATTTTCTGATTTTTTTAATAGTAATTAACTGAATAATTAATTATAATTCAGGTATTTATATTTATGGAAATAATACCCCTAAATAAAATTAAGGGTCTAATTACACTCCTAATAAAAATATTTGGCCCCAATTTTTATAATTTTTGGGTATTAATATTGAATTTTTAAATATCCAATAAATACAAAATAAATGCTAAAAATTCCCAAAAATTGTGAATATTACAAAAATGCAAAGAAAAATGATATATGATAATTTAATGATCATATAAAAATAAAAA
The DNA here is from genome assembly GCF_009905375.1 of Apium graveolens. Classification (NCBI taxonomy): domain Eukaryota; kingdom Viridiplantae; phylum Streptophyta; class Magnoliopsida; order Apiales; family Apiaceae; genus Apium; species Apium graveolens. The sequence goes on along the minus strand of NC_133650.1, from coordinate 265,396,748 downwards.
TGTGATTTTTGTGGGGTTTTTGGTACCCGAAGGGGTCCGGAAAAGTCGTTTTTCGCGAAAAAGGTAAATTTGTAAAACGTCTAGGGGTTCGGAATAGCGATATAGTATAGGGCATTTTTGGCAAAATAGGGCCAATGATTTTGTTTGAAATATGGGTTTTTAAAACATGGTTTTGAGCTGTACGGGTTTTGATGTAAAATATATAACTTACAATAAAACACTCAATAAATATCCAAAACACGTTTGGATCAAAACAGATAACACGTAACACGTAGCAGTTAGGGTTTAATGACTCAACACATTTAATCACATATAAATGACATATTAATACACATGTTTTATTATAAATATGATATAATACAACGTAAATTTCCCGGTCATTACAATTGTTTATAAGCTCGAGCAAGAGCATGGGTCCATAGAATGATGGACGTAATAGCAAACCTCTATAGTTCAGAGGTAGATTCCAAGCCAGATATTTTGTGGTAGTATATTTTTTCATATATACAATTCTCTTCAATTCGTTCTTTTCTCTCCTTTTCATTTTGTATAAGCTAAGAAGAAAAACCCTTCCAGAAGGGGAGGTATTACCGAATGACTATCTATCTGTGTGATAGAAGCCTAGTAGGATACCACATGTTGTTTAATTATTTGTCAAGTACTAAAGGTTGGCCACCTTATGTAATAACTATGCAATAGAACAAGTGTTCGTGATCATAGTGATCACTCAATAAATTCTTTTACTTCTATACGAAGGACCAAGCTTTCGAAGATGGAGGCAGTTAGAGATGAAGTAGTACCAAGTACGGCGGTATTTTGAATCTAACGCGTTCGTGATACTAAGGTTGACGCAATTATTAAAAGGTTATAGAATGCTAACGAGCAAAAATGTAATCAGTATAAAATTTGGTACGGAAGATAGTATCGATTACGAACTGGAAAAGAGTGGGTAATGAGAAGCAAAAGCTGTAGAGCTAGATGATATAATGAGAGTCTGTGCGATGGACTTGAAAGAAATTTGGAATGATCACTTAACGCGGATTGAGTTTTCTCACGACAATAGATCGTATGTCAGGTATCGAGATGTCGCCTTATGAGATCTTTGAGGGAAGACAATGTTGATCTCCCTTATGTTAGGGTGAAGTTGTAGAGCGCAAGATTCTCGTACCAGCAGTGGTCCAAAGGACCAAGGATATAATAGATCTCATCAGAGGACGGCTGGTAGCTATAACACCCCCAGATCCGGGGTCGGGGATCCGGGTTGTCACGGTCTTTCTTTCCACAATATCACTTCACTTAATTAATAATAATAATCTTATGTTGTGACCCCACACTAACACACACCACAACCCGTTATAGTCTCAGAGATGAAATTGAAATAAGTACAAGTCTTTGAGTCCACAATTTAAAAGTTATTACAACCCAAAACGATTACTTGATAAATTTACAGTTAATTGCCATTATCTGCCACAAGTTATAATTATACATAATTGATTCTCAAAAGTAGATGGTCTGATCTACAATAGATCTACCTCTGCAGCTATAGCAGCTACAACATCATCGGGAAGACGCGGGACGCTTCCCACGCGCTTGCGCTGGGTCTGCTGGAGTCTGGCCATCTTTCCTAACTGTTGTTGTGTGATGAAGAAATAAAGCAAGAGTGAGCCTTACAGCTCGCAAGATAATATATAGTGATAACAATAATATAAGTATCTAAATGGATACTTACTAAAATCTTTTATCAAGTGTAAGATAATTACTTACTAGATATAAGTAAAAACAAGGAATGAAGTTACCAAATACTTCACTACACTTATATCATCTATAAAGCTACTTGAACTACCACTGTTCAAAGTATAAAGAGTTTTCAACAGTTCATCACATAGATGAGACTACAAAATAAGATTTGAATAGATTAAATCTTTGAAATATTATTAAAGGAAATGAAGTCATGATATACTTCATTAAGTTCTGATATATATATATATATCCACATATACATCTTCTTTATACAATTTCCTGAAAACCTCTGTCATGTAAAGTATGAACAGAGTTGCAATATCCAATAAATATGGAAAGGAAAAGAATTTTGGCATAAACCAGATATCTTGCTGATCAGGAAAAGATACCCATAAGTAACCTTTTCTATTAGTAGATGGACGAATTCCCCACTGGTCATCACCCTGGTCTCAATAGGACCTTATGCTGGACTGCCACTCAGCCACTTATGCATTTGATGGACTCCCACTGAGCCACTTACACTATCATGGACGCCCACTGAGCCCATGTTGCTTATGCCGACTCAATAGATGGACTTACTTCCCGAACGTTGGGTAAGTAATCAATTCATTTACCAAAACTGCAACCTTGTTGCGAATATAAAATACACCACAGAGCCGGATCCCTCAGGTTTTGAGCGAGTATTTAAATCCCCTTAAAAAGGAAGATCTTAAATATAAAAATGAGTTTTGGGATCCGCTCTAACTTTTAAAAATCATTTTGAAGACTCGAAAACACTTTATAGAGTGTTTGGAGTAAAGCTGATTTAATGAAGTAAATCAGTCCCCAGAATATTTAGAAAATGACTGAATATTATTATTTAAATAATATTCCCATAAAGAATAATCTTTATAAAAATAATTGAAGTAGAAGTATTAAAACTTATACTTGAAACGAGTATTAAATAACCAAAGATATACTTATATGAAAGTACTATCTTTATTTGAATAATCGAAAATAAGTTTGATTATTGACACCTTATTCTTTAATAAAATAAAGAATATACCTCAGCAAATAATCGGAGTCATAGATCCTCAAATGAATATTCAAATAATATTCATTAAATAATATAAACTGAGTCATAAGCCCTCGAATGAATATTCAAATAATATTCAATAAATAATATAAAAGAGTCATAAGCCCTAGAATGAATATTCAAATAATATTCAGATAAATAAATAAAAGGAGTCATAAGTCCTCGAATGAATATTCAAAATAATATTCATTAATAAAATAAAAGGAGTCATAAGTCCTCGAATGAATATTCAAAATAATATTCATTTAATATAAAGGAGTCATACGCCTTCGAATAATATTCGAAATAATATTCAATAATAAAATAAAGTTAAAGTAATCGAATAAACCTTATTCGATTAATAGTTTTGAAAACTATGACCATATATATATATATATATATATATATATATGTAAGTATATATATATATATCCATATATACAAAATCTACTCGGGATCCTCGACTCCCGGTTTTAGAAAATATTTCCATCTTTGGGTCCCTATACTAAGGGTGTATGCAAATTACCGCTATCCTCTAGCATAGGTATTATGCAACTGTAAGCATTTTAACCAACAAATATATAATCCAAGAATATGAAACAGACTTGCATATACATACCATATCACATGCTACAATATATCGCAGGAATTTGCTAATAACAAATATGCATTTATCGCAAGATCATGCATATACACATATACATCACAACAACAGTATAACGGGTAGAAAACTTGCCTGAGCGACTTGGGGGTGAGAAAGGCTCGGGACGAGTCTGATAACCTATAAACAACAAGTAAGTTGGAATTAAACCAAAGTCACTTGTAAATCTATACTTTAACTAACTTGGATTATAACGCTTGTTTTGCGCTCACTGATTCGCTTAAGTCACTCGGGTACCCTCGGCTCCACCATTTTTAATAATTTAACCTTTACGAGTTTTAAAGCGATTCCTTCGCGAGTGTCTTACCAACTGCCTAACACACTTACCATAAATGTTTCACACATTAATTAACCCTTTTTAGTCTTTAACCTATGTTTCAAAGTAAGGCGAGGGAAAAAGTTTCGTTCGCGAAACGCCGTTACTTGAAACGGTCGTTTCTCCTAAACCGTGCATCGGAATCGAACGAACTACATATCAAAACGAAGCTCGTAACATGAGCTATCTAAACATGGCAGTGGTCATATTCTAGCAGGGGGTTCTCGGGTCCTAATGCTATGCACAAAAACAGTCCAAAGAAAATCGGACGTTACGACTGCTATGTTTACGCGATTTCCAATATTTTAAACCATTCAAAACCCTCCCAATTCAACCTCAAATCCAACATACAACCAACATCCATCCTTATCACATCATAACAACCCCAACCAATTAAATTTAATCATTTATACTTATGCCTAAGCTTAATTTAACCATACTTAAGTTCTTTTCATCAAAACCTCAACATTTACCATTCCATTTCACTACCATTTCAAATCCCAAACTCTAATCACAACAACAAGCTACAATATTGTAATAACCCCAATTTTTGGAAAATTTTGAAACCCTTATGAATAGTGTTTTTGCGGAATGAGAAAACTTTTCATGCCACACTATGTAGGGGTTCTGTTATGGATATTCTAAGATCGTATTAGTATTCCATAAAGTAAATAAGTGTATGTAAAGATCGTCAGAATCCAAATCCGAACACTTTGATTTTTCCCGGAAATCCACTAGATACGGAGAGAATTGAGTATAAGGTAACAGGATAAAAAGGATTTAAATTAAAGGATTATAGGAGAGGATCATAAAAGGAATATAATATATTGAGAAAGGTTAAGGGAACCTAAGTAATAAGATCCCGGGTATGATCCCTCAAACGATAAACGAAAATGAAAGTTAAGCGAACCGTATAACAGATCAGCGGTCATTAGGCAAACAATTAGGAAGTTAAGCAAAGGGATTAGAGGAAGTGATGTCACCCAACCAATGAGAAGAGGACAAGGAAGGGAGGATGACATAGCAATGTGATGTAAGCATGACATAGGGAAGGAGGAGGTGTGGTTGGTTTATAACCACACAAATATAAGGTTATTAAGGTAATTAACCAAAAACAAAACAAAAAACAACCAAGCTAAGCCAAACAAATCAAAAAACACAAAATCATTTCATTCTCATCATCTTGCTCTCGGCTTTTCATCTTTTTCAAGGGCAAGAATTTCAAAAATCAAGTTCCAAGCATTGTTAAATCACAAGGTAATTATCTAAGCTTCCTTGTACATAGATATGGATATGCTATAAGTTTAAGCTCCTAATTCCTTCACAATCTCTTCCAATAAATCAAGGAAGAAGATGGTGAATAGTAACCTTCAAGAAATAACTTTAGTTTTCTTGAATTTTTATGAAAGAGTAAGGGTATACAAGCAAGGATCAAGGTTCTTTTAGGCATTCAAAGCTCTTGGGTTGTGTTAGGAAGCTTCAAGGAGGTATAAACAACTTTCACCTTTAACTTATAGTTTGAACTTTGAGTTTTGATGAGTTTATGGATGGATTAATGTATATATAGAAATATCCATGTATGTATAGCAAGATCCATGTATGTTAGATAGTTTGGTTGGATTTGTGGTGATATTGGATATGAATCTTGGTTAATGGTTAATGAATCTTAAGTTATGGTTAGTAGATCATGTTTGCGGTTGAATAAGTTGGAAAACCTTGAGATTATGGACTGACTTTGCCTTGATATAAGTTGTGTTTGATGTATTGATGATGGTTGGGTGGTTTGTAGTGAATTGGTAAAGAATTGGAGTGGTATAAATATTGGTAATCGCGTAAACATAGCCGTCGTAACGTCCGATTTTCTTTAGACTGTTTTGTGCATAACATTAGGACCCGAGGACCCCCTGCTAGATTATTACCACTGCCATGTTTAGATAGCTCATGTTACGAGCTTCGTTTTGATATGTAGTTCGTTCGATTCCGATGCACGGTTTAGGAGAAACGACCGTTTTAAGTAACGGCGTTTCGCGAACGAAACTTTTCCCCTCGCCTTACTTGAAACATAGGTTAAAGACCAAAAAGGGTTAATTAATGTATGAAACATTTATGGTAAGTGTGTTAGGCAGTTTGTAAGACACTCGCGAAGGAATCGCATTAAAACTCGTAAAGGTTAAATTATTAAAAATGGTGGAGCCGAGGGTACTCGAGTGACTTAAGAGAATCAGTAAGCGCAGAATAAGCGTTAGAGTCTAAGTTAGTTAAAGTATAGATTTACAAGTGACTTTGGTTTAATTCTAACTTACTTGTTGTTTATAGGTTACCAGACTCGTCCCGAGCCATTCGTAACCCCCCAGTCGCTCAGGCAAGTTTTCTACCCGTTATACTGTTGTTGTGATGTATACACTTGTATATGCATTATCTTGTAATAGATGCATGATGGTTATATTAGCAATTTCTTGCGATATATTGTAGCATGTGATATGGTACATATGCATGCCTGTTTCGTATTCTTGCCATATATATCTGTTGGTCCAGTTGATAATACCTATGCTAGAGAATAGCGGTAATTTGCATATACCCTTAGTATAGGGATCCAAAGGTGAAAACATTCTCTAAAACCGGGAGTCGAGGATCCCGAGTAGATTTGGTGTATATATATATATTTTATATATATATATGGTAATAGTTTTCAAAACTATTAATTGAATAAGGTTTATTCGATAACTTTATTTTATTAATGAATATTATCTTGAATATTCATTCGAGGACTTATGACTCCTTTATATTATTTATTGAATATTACTTGGATATTCATTTGAGGATGTATGACTCCTTTATTTTATTTAATGAATATTATTTATAATATTCATTCGAGGTATTATGACTCCGCTTATTATTTATTTATATTCTTTATTTTATTAAAGAATAAGGTGTCGATAATCAAACTCACTTTTGATTATTCAAATAAAGATAGTACTTTCGTATAGGTATATCTTTGGTTATTTAATATTCATTTCAAGTATAAGTTTTAAAACTTCTACTTCAATTATTTTTATAAAGATTATTCTTTATGGGAATATTATTTAAATAATAATATTCAGATATTTTCTAATATATTGGGACTGATTTACCTTGTTAAATCAGCATCACTCCAAACATTCTTAAAAATGTTTTGCGAGTCTTCAAAATGATTTTTAAAAGTTAGAGCGGATCCCAAAACTCATTTTTATATTTAAGATCCTCCTTTCGAAGGGGATTTAAATACTCGCTCAAAACCTGAGGGATCCGGCTCTGTGGTGTGTTTTATATTCGCAACAAGGTTGCTGTTTTGATAAATGAATTGATTACTTACCCAACACTCGGGAAGTAAAATTCTTGGAATAAGTTAATCCATTAACAGGCATCGCCTGGGAAATATCGGTGAGTTTTCCTTTCCAACTAGATACGACTTCTTGGTGGAGCCGTATCAACAAGTTTCTACTTGGGGAAAGGGGGAACGAGCTTTACGTTTCAGAGTCATGGATTTCATCTGAACTAGGAGTGGCGTAAGTGGTCGAGTGGCGCCGGCCCAGCCTTATTATATTGGCCCAAATGGCCTGGAAGTTCCGCTAAGGCGGTCCATTCCTTAGGAGTTCAGTGTTCGGTTGACAAGTAAATCCGACAGGTTCTCCTCTACATGTAGAAAATGGTGGGGTTGCACTACTACGACTGATCATCGTAAGTGGTCTTCCTGGCGCGGTAAACTCCCGTAATGAGTTCATCATCCAATTGGATATTTCTGCAACACTACCCAGAGCACTTCGATAGAAAGGCTACGGTTGGGCGATTGTTGAGTGTTGGCAGGGTCAAGTTTTCAAAATGATGTTTGCATCAAATGAAGTATCTCGTAACTTCATTTTATTTTGATGATATTTTAAAGATTTAATCTATTCAAATCTGGTCTTGTAGTCTCATCTATGTGATGAACTTTTGAACTAATTATAACTTGAATGGTGGTAGTTCAAGTAGTATTTAGAAAAGATATAAGTATATTGGAGTATCTTGTAACTTCATCTTTTAAACTTATATCTAGTAAATGATTATCTTACGAATGACAAAGACTTTCAGAAAAACATTGAGACAAGGTTAGATATATGAGATCACCTTGCAACGATATTTTTTATACAGTTATAAACTGGAACTTTGTGTATATTATACATGGAAGAGGACTTCCAAGATTTTGAAAAGTATATATATATATATACTGAATATTTTGCGACTTCATCGCATTAAGATATCAAACTTGGTTCATTTCTTTTGACCAAAACTTTCATGAGTACTATGAGAAGGCTCATATATTGTTAATCATTATACATATTATTTTGGTGGGCTTGCTGCTCACCCTTGCTTTCTTCTTTCATCACACAACAACAGATAGAAAAGATGAACAGGACCAAGCTCTCGATTCGCGAGCGGATAGGAAACGTTCCGCAGTTTCCTATAGGCGTTGATGTCGCTGTAGCTGAGGTAGGAACTACCAATAGGCTAGGCTTTCAACTTCTGATGTACCAGATTATGTATATTTATGAATTGTAATAATGGCAAAGAAATATAAATTTATTCATAAACCTTTTAAGGTGTATTCACATTTAATTGTGGAATAAAACGACTTGTGATTATTTTTGGATATTCATCTCTGAGACTATAACTTGTGGTGTGTGTATTTATTGTGGGGTCACAGTACAGAGTAGTTGATTGTTTATTAAGATTGGGTGTTATTAAGGGAAATGGAACTCGTGACAACCTGGATCCCCGACCCCGGATTTGGGGGTGTTACAGAAATGGTATCAGAGCCAAGCGTTATAAACCTCAGAGATGATGGGACGTTAAGATAATAAGTTCACTAAGATAATAAGAACTCTTGCCAAGTTCATAGTCGGACTACCTAACGTAGTACTGACAGTTAAAACCCTTATGGGAACCCTTATAAATGTAGCGATAGAAGCGTAGTTCGTTATCGTATATGGTAGCGGGACTCTGAACCCTGAGGTTGCGGAGCAACAACGCGATGATGTTTTATTACTTATTGGAGATTAGATTGTGGATCCGATGGAGCGTCCTAATGCAGGACCGGATAATGTTGATATTGAGGATATAGCGGTTGAGGATGTTGTCCTAGAAGGGATAGTTGCTGAGGAGGATCCCATGGAGGATCCTGACAAGAATGAATAAAGGACCACTGATGAATTGATGACCATGGTTAGGTCGACTACCAGAGGTAGGATTGGTCGATCACTACCGGAGGTTCGTTCAAGTTTGTAAAGATAGTAGCCCCCTTTAACGCGGCTTACTCGTAAGACTGAGAAGTTCGAATGGACAGAGAAATGCGAGAACAGCTTTCAAGAACTGAAGCCAAGATTGGTGACAGCCCCTATGATGGCATCGCCGGATGGAAAAGAAGATTTTGTGATTTGTATTGACGCTTCGTATAAGGAATTAGGGTGCTCTTATACAGCACAACAAGGTACTCGCGTACACGTCAAGACAATCGAGGTAATATGAAATTCGATATCCCCACCCATGAGCTTGGGCTCGTGGCAATAGTTTTGCCCTAAATATTGGAGGCACTACTGGTATGAATAGAAGTGCGAGATTTACACAAACCATAAGTGCTCTAGTACATTTTCACGCAGAAAGAGCTCAACATACGCCAGAGGAGACGGTTAGAGCTAATCAAGAATGATGAGTGGGAGATTCTTTATCATTCGGGGAAAGCCAATGTGGTGGCTGATACCCTTAGTAAAAAGGAGAGACCCAAGATGATAATGTCTTTGGGAGAGTTTATAAGAGATTTTGAGAAATTGGAAATAGAAGTGAAAGTAACCGGAGCCGGTACCGAAAAGCTGTTTGAGATTGCAATACAGCCCGAATTATTGGAAAAGAACAGATTGTGCCAATAAAAGTGATGAATGAAGGCAGAGAGCCAACAAATAGGTATGAGATTAATACCGAGAGTGATGATAAGGGAATAATGAGGTATTCCTATAGAATTTGGGTTCCAAAGGTTTAAGAGCTTAAAGATGAAATCTTAGATGAAAACTAGTTTGAGGAATAAGAGTTAGAGCAAACCCTGAACGTGATAGTCAGGGAGGTCGCCATCAAGATAGAAGGAACCCATAACATGATGAAGTGGAAAATGAGGATTTAAAATATGTAGGATGACCCCGATTATGGGGAGGAGGAGGGAATGTTCAGACTAAGGAAACAGAAGGTCAAGTAAGGAAAGGAGACTCAAGACGGTACTCCTATACGGCAATTCATGGACCTGTCTAAAAAGAACTTAGACTATTATCCCCAACTACCACCTTGAGGAAACAATGCGGTAGGAAATTCTTTCATGACCTTTAAGTCGCTAAGCTCTCAGAGTTCCAAGGAACAAGCTGACCCAGCCGAGGCAAGAGCCTAGCTAAAGGAAATATAGGAATCATTTGAGATTCAAAATGATTGATGAACCACAAAAGACTGTTTTTGTCACTTATCCTCCTAAGAGAGAGACCACCCGCTGGTGAAAGGCCAAGGAAGGCACGGAGCAAGAGATTATAATAAACTGATTTAAGTTCAGTCAATTGTTTTCGGGAAAGTAATTCCCAAAGATAAGGAGATAGTGTAAAAGCTTTAGAGCCAGAACAAAGGCAGACGAGTATGATGAATTATGAATCTAAGATGTAAAAGTTGTCAAGATTCGTTCTGAAGACACGAATCCAGAATGACGGGATGTTTGAAATCAATGCTTATGTTGTGTTGGTTCATGAAATAATGATAAGAGAAAGGAAAATAAAAAGAAACTGAAGTGGAAAGGAATATAAAGGCAATAGAGTTTGAGGAATGATAAGGGAGTTGGGTATGAGGAAACCCTAAAGACTCGTAGCAATAGACATAGAAAAGTATGAAATCGTCAGGATGAGGGTGATATACCATGAGTTAAATTGATGGTTGAAGGTATAAGAGATACATATATATTATCCCCTGTAAGTTGGGAGGATTCGAAGAAACCTTGAGATAGTTCGAAGGATAAATAATGAGACGCGGATAGACTGAGGAGACAAGAAAGTAAGAAATTAAGAAAATTGGATGAAGGAAGTGACCTTCAAGAATGTGAAGTGTAAGACCGGTGGCTTGATACCCAGGAAGGGAGACGCCAGGTATGAAAGATATCCCAACATTGAGATGACTGTTGAGATAAACAACAAAAGTAAATAAGGATTTATTAAGAAGAAGTTCACGTTGAACACGACCAATATCTTCCAGATCATCCATGTGATCATTACCAAATCAGGAAAGACAAGCGGATAACCGTTGTTATCTTTTGGAGGCCATATGGATTAACCTCAATTTGAATAAGGATGCTATTATGAAGTTAGGTATAGACTATCGAGGTGGGAATGATGAATATGATAATCTATCAAGGATATATGACTTGATTTATTCGTGGAAGGATGCAGGTACCTTTTTAAGGTGGAATTAAGGATAGAACATTGGTAACTTAAAATGAATCTTAGGGGACTGCATAAAGGTTGGCATGTCACCCTTAATAGGGACAGTATGAGTTTTGACAGTATGATTGGGAAAGGGTTAAGGTAACAACAACCTTTAAGAATCAGTGGAGAGATTTTGCAGAAGTATATAGACAATGGTTCTACTATTAGTAAATGGTATTGTGATATGCCCTGTATCTAGGGAATACAGGAGGAACGATTAAAGGATAACCTTAGAGGTTTTATAAGGAAAAAGGTAATATTCAAAATTCTCAAGAATAGAAATGTGGATAAAGGAAATATGACGTAATTATAATGATGCCAAGTGGGGCACGTGTTAAACCACGAGAAAGTATGGATCGAACCAGTAATGGTCGAAATTGTTCAGGGCAATTAGGACTTAAGAAAAAAAAATGTTCTAAGTATGATTGAGAGTCAGTCTTGACAGTGATTAGCCTCTAAAGAATGAGGCAACAACTTATGGAAAAATGGTGATATTTTTTTTCCATCTGATTTTAAGGAAAACATCTTCACTCAAGCAGTGATCGGAAATAAGGTAGAAAATTTATTTGGAGGTGGTTAAAATGACATTGACTGTAAGGAAATTTTACTATCAGGAAAGGCCAAAGAGGTGGCCGACACTTTAAAGGTAAGTGGATAATTATAGGCGCGTGTGCCAAAAGAATACAGTGATGATGGTTAAAAATGTGAAGGTTGAATTATGGTTTGGAAGATTGACATTCCTTCTGATGACTGTGCAATACCCAACCGTAATAGTAGTTGGTAAAGGTTTAATTCGTGTAATCGCCATGAACGGGCTATCTATCTTAGAAGGTCCTATCTTGAGATAAGCCAGGACCATGTTTCAAAAAGGACTAGATGAACCTTTGAGTTAAGTCTTCAATTGAAGGCATATGATTAAGAATGGTATTAACCTGTTATCGTTGCTTTGAGCGAAACTCTTTTGCAATTTTATCTGCTTCATGTCATGTATGTATGTCAGGATCAGGAGTGTTCTTCATGAATCAGGAATGGTGATTATGTTACCTCCTTAGAATGATTTGATACGACATGTATGGACTCCGTATGGTTAGATATTAAGATTTTATGGAAAAGTGAATAACGACAGTAGGTCAGTGGTGGACCATAGTAAGGCAGCAATGATTCTGCGAGTATTGAGCTGATTACAACCGTGAGAGTTGTATTGGAATGGGTGTTGAGATTGAGTACCACTAATCGGGTCGTGGTAGTGTATAAGTTATCATTGATAGACTAATTAAGTAGAGTATCTACCTATTGTATATTTATTCTTTCTTATCAATAGAGAGTCATATTATTATACGAGGAAGGTTGTGGTGCAAGCATAGAACTCTAGTAACGATGATGTCTAGAATGAGATCCCAGGTTCGATTTTCGAAATCGAGGGAGTTTCAAAGGTGATTGTGTATAAGCTCGAGGAAGAGCATGGGTCCATAGAATGATGGACAAAATAGCAAATATTTAGGCATGTGAAATACGATGCTATAATACTTGATGTTGATATAAATACTCATATGTTTCATTCTCCTATGACAAACCTCTATAGTTCAGAGGTAGGTTCCAGGCCAGATATTTTGTGGCAGTATATTTTTTTTCATATATACAATTCTCTTCAATTCGTTCTTTTCTCTTCTTTTCATTTCATGTAAGCTGAGAAGAACAACCCTTCCAGAAAGGGGAGGTATTGCCGAATGACTATCTATCTGTGTGATAGAAGCCTAGTAGGATACCATCTATTGTTTAATTGCTTGTCAAGTACTAAAGGCTGGCCACCTTCTGTACTAACTATGCGATATAACAAGTGTTCATGATCATAGTGATCTCTCAATAAATTCCTTTACTTCTATATGATTGATCAAACTTTGGGAAATAGAAACGTCTGAAAAAGGAGTAGTAAAGTTATGGTGGTATTCAGAATGGAAGCACATTCGTGATACTAAGGTTGACGTGGTTATTAAAAGGTTATAGAGCGCTAACAAGCAAAAGTATAACCAGGATAATATTAGGAACGGAAGGTAGTAGCGATTACGAGCTGGAAAAGAATAGGTATTAAGAAGCAAAAGCTCTAATGCTAAAAGCTATAATAAGAGTCTGTGCAATAGACTTGAAAGAATTTGGAATGATCACTTAACACGGATTAAGTTTTCTTACGACAATAGATCATATGTCATTATCGAGATGTCGCCTTATGAGATCCTTGAGGGAAGACAATGTCGATCTCCCTTATGTTAGGATGAAGTTGTTGAGCGCAAGATGCTCGGACCCGCAGTAGCCCAAAGGGCCATGGATATAATAGATCTAATCAGAGGACGGCTGGTAGTAACCCAAGATGGACATAAGAGGTATGCTGATTTGACTCGAAAGGACAAAGAGTATGAAATAGGGGACCTAGAAATGTTATAGGTTTCCCTTGAAAAGGATTGATGAGGTTCGGAAAGAAAGGAAAGCTAAGTCCACAAATTGTTGGACCCTTGGATATATTAAGACGTTTTGGGAAGTTAGCATATGAGCTAGCCCTACCCCCGAACAAGTAGTAAGTTCATAGCGTGTTCCACATATCAATGTTAAGGAAGTGTAATTCGGATGCCAGACAAATAGGGGCATATGAGTGTATAGACATGCAACCAGACGTAACCTATATGGAGCAACCAGGAAGGGTTATAGAGTGAAAAGGAACAAGTGCTTAGGAGAAGGATTATCAAACTAGGCAGAGTTTGGTGGTAGGACCACAATGTGGGAAAATTTACTCGAGAGTTAGAAAGTGCAATGCTAAGAGAGTATCCCTATTCATTTCCTATCTGATTCCGGGACGGAATCCTTTTAAGGAGGGGAGACTGTAATAACCCCAATTTTTGGAAAATTTTGAAACCCTTATGAATAGTGTTTTTGCGGAATGAGAAAACTTTTCATGCCACACTATGTAGGGGTTCTGTTATGGATATTCTAAGATCGTATTAGTATTCCATAAAGTAAATAAGTGTATGTAAAGATCGTCAGAATCCAAATCCGAACACTTTGATTTTTCCCGGAAATCCACTAGATACGGAGAGAATTGAGTATAAGGTAACAGGATAAAAAGGATTTAAATTAAAGGATTATAGGAGAGGATCATAAAAGGAATATAATATATTGAGAAAGGTTAAGGGAACCTAAGTAATAAGATCCCGGGTATGATCCCTCAAACGATAAACGAAAACGAAAGTTAAGCGAACCGTATAACAGATCAGCGGTCATTAGGCAAACAATTAGGAAGTTAAGCAAAGGGATTAGAGGAAGTGATGTCACCCAACCAATGAGAAGAGGACAAGGAAGGGAGGATGACATAGCAATGTGATGTAAGCATGACATAGGGAAGGAGGAGGTGTGGTTGGTTTATAACCACACAAATATAAGGTTATTAAGGTAATTAACCAAAAACAAAACAAAAAACAACCAAGCTAAGCCAAACAAATCAAAAAACACAAAATCATTTCATTCTCATCATCTTGCTCTCGGCTTTTCATCTTTTTCAAGGGCAAGAATTTCAAAAATCAAGTTCCAAGCATTGTTAAATCACAAGGTAATTATCTAAGCTTCCTTGTACATAGATATGGATATGCTATAAGTTTAAGCTCCTAATTCCTTCACAATCTCTTCCAATAAATCAAGGAAGAAGATGGTGAATAGTAACCTTCAAGAAATAACTTTAGTTTTCTTGAATTTTTATGAAAGAGTAAGGGTATACAAGCAAGGATCAAGGTTCTTTTAGGCATTCAAAGCTCTTGGGTTGTGTTAGGAAGCTTCAAGGAGGTATAAACAACTTTCACCTTTAACTTATAGTTTGAACTTTGAGTTTTGATGAGTTTATGGATGGATTAATGTATATATAGAAATATCCATGTATGTATAGCAAGATCCATGTATGTTAGATAGTTTGGTTGGATTTGTGGTGATTTTGGATATGAATCTTGGTTAATGGTTAATGAATCTTAAGTTATGGTTAGTAGATCATGTTTGCGGTTGAATAAGTTGGAAAACCTTGAGATTATGGACTGACTTTGCCTTGATATAAGTTGTGTTTGATGTATTGATGATGGTTGGGTGGTTTGTAGTGAATTGGTAAAGAATTGGAGTGGTATAAATATTGGTAATCGCGTAAACATAGCCGTCGTAACGTCCGATTTTCTTTAGACTGTTTTGTGCATAACATTAGGACCCGAGGACCCCCTGCTATATTATGACCACTGCCATGTTTAGATAGCTCATGTTACGAGCTTCGTTTTGATATGTAGTTCGTTCGATTCCGATGCACGGTTTAGGAGAAACGACCGTTTTAAGTAACGGCGTTTCGCGAACGAAACTTTTCCCCTCGCCTTACTTGAAACATAGGTTAAAGACCAAAAAGGGTTAATTAATGTATGAAACATTTATGGTAAGTGTGTTAGGCAGTTGGTAAGACACTCGCGAAGGAATCGCATTAAAACTTGTAAAGGTTAAATTATTAAAAATGGTGGAGCCGAGGGTACTCGAGTGACTTAAGAGAATCAGTAAGCGCAGAATAAGCGTTAGAGTCTAAGTTAGTTAAAGTATAGATTTACAAGTGACTTTGGTTTAATTCCAACTTACTTGTTGTTTATAGGTTACCAGACTCGTCCCGAGCCATTCGTAACCCCCCAGTCGCTCAGGCAAGTTTTCTACCCGTTATATTGTTGTTGTGATGTATACACTTGTATATGCATTATCTTGTAATAGATGCATGATGGTTATATTAGCAATTTCTTGCGATATATTGTAGCATGTGATATGGTACATATGCATGCCTGTTTCGTATTCTTGCCATATATATCTGTTGGTCCAGTTGATAATACCTATGCTAGAGAATAGGGGTAATTTGCATATACCCTTAGTATAGGGATCCAAAGGTGAAAACATTCTCTAAAACCGGGAGTCGAGGATCCCGAGTAGATTTGGTGTATATATATATATATTTTATATATATATATGGTAATAGTTTTCAAAACTATTAATCGAATAAGGTTTATTCGATAACTTTATTTTATTAATAAATATTATCTTGAATATTCATTCAAGGACTTATGACTCCTTTATATTATTTATTGAATATTACTTGGATATTCATTTGAGGATGTATGACTCCTTTATTTTATTTAATGAATATTATTTATAATATTCATTCGAGGTATTATGACTCCGCTTATTATTTATTTATATTCTTTATTTTATTAAAGAATAAGGTGTCGATAATCAAACTCACTTTTGATTATTCAAATAAAGATAGTACTTTCGTATAGGTATATCTTTGGTTATTTAATATTCATTTCAAGTATAAGTTTTAAAACTTCTACTTCAATTATTTTTATAAAGATTATTCTTTATGGGAATATTATTTAAATAATAATATTCAGATATTTTCTAATATATTGGGACTGATTTACCTTGTTAAATCAGCATCACTCCAAACATTCTTAAAAATGTTTTGCGAGTCTTCAAAATGATTTTTAAAAGTTAGAGCGGATCCCAAAACTCATTTTTATATTTAAGATCCTCCTTTCGAAGGGGATTTAAATACTCGCTCAAAACCTGAGGGATCCGGCTCTGTGGTGTGTTTTATATTCGCAACAAGGTTGCTGTTTTGATAAATGAATTGATTACTTACCCAACACTCGGGAAGTAAAATTCTTGGAATAAGTTAATCCATTAACAGGCATCGCCTGGGAAATATCGGTGAGTTTTCCTTTCCAACTAGATACGACTTCTTGGTGGAGCCGTATCAACAAGTTTCTACTTGGGGAAAGGGGGAACGAGCTTTACGTTTCAGAGTCATGGATTTCATCTGAACTAGGAGTGGCGTAAGTGGTCGAGTGGCGCCGGCCCAGCCTTATTATATTGGCCCAAATGGCCTGGAAGTTCCGCTAAGGCGGTCCATTCCTTAGGAGTTCAGTGTTCGGTTGACAAGTAAATCCGACAGGTTCTCCTCTACATGTAGAAAATGGTGGGGTTGCACTACTACGACTGATCATCGTAAGTGGTCTTCCTGGCGCGGTAAACTCCCGTAATGAGTTCATCATCCAATTGGATATTTCTGCAACACTACCCAGAGCACTTCGATAGAAAGGCTACGGTTGGGCGATTGTTGAGTGTTGGCAGGGTCAAGTTTTCAAAATGATGTTTGCATCAAATGAAGTATCTCGTAACTTCATTTTATTTTGATGATATTTTAAAGATTTAATCTATTCAAATCTGGTCTTGTAGTCTCATCTATGTGATGAACTTTTGAACTAATTATAACTTGAATGGTGGTAGTTCAAGTAGTATTTAGAAAAGATATAAGTATATTGGAGTATCTTGTAACTTCATCTTTTAAACTTATATCTAGTAAATGATTATCTTACGAATGACAAAGACTTTCAGAAAAACATTGAGACAAGGTTAGATATATGAGATCACCTTGCAACGATATTTTTTATACAGTTATAAACTGGAACTTTGTGTATATTATACATGGAAGAGGACTTCCAAGATTTTGAAAAGTATATATGTATATATACTGAATATTTTGCGACTTCATCGCATTAAGATATCAAACTTGGTTCATTTCTTTTGACCAAAACTTTCATGAGTACTATGAGAAGGCTCATATATTGTTAATCATTATACATATTATTTTGGTGGGCTTGCTGCTCACCCTTGCTTTCTTCTTTCATCACACAACAACAGATAGAAAAGATGAACAGGACCAAGCTCTCGATTCGTGAGCGGATAGGAAACATTCCGCAGTTTCCTATAGGCGTTGATGTCGCTGTAGCTGAGGTAGGAACTACTAATAGGCTAGGCTTTCAACTTCTGATGTACCAGATTATGTATATTTATGAATTGTAATAATGGCAAAGAAATATAAATTTATTCATAAACCTTTTAAGGTGTATTCGAATTAAATTGTGGAATAAAAAGACTTGTGATTATTTTTGGATATTCATCTCTGAGACTATAACTTGTGGTGTGTGTATTTATTGTGGGGTCACAGTACAGAGTAGTTGATTGTTTATTAAGATTGGGTGTTATTAAGGGAAATGGAACTCGTGACAACCCGGATCCCCGACCCCGGATTTGGGGGTGTTACAAATATCATCCTACTAATCAAAATCATCTTATAATATATAGGAATCTAGGGTTTGGAGATGGTATACCTTCCTTGAAGTGGTGGGAGGAGCTAGGAAGCCTTAAGAAGCTTTGAGAAGTCTTAGGAAAGCTTGGATCTTCAAGAAAAACAAGAAAAACTTCAAGTTAAAAACTTGAAAACACTATTCATAGTCTTCTTCTTTGATTAAATGAAGAAGATTGAGAAGGAATTAATGGCTTAAACTCATGATATAGCCCTAACTAAGCATGAAGATGATTAGGGAATTTACTCACCAATTTAGGAAGCTTGGATCTTGAATTTTTGAAATTTCTTGCCTAATGAATAGTAAAAAGCCGAGAGCTTCTCAAGAACAAGCCTTGGTTCTTTTTGATTTTTGATGAAGAATGAATTTACTTGGCTTGGTTGCTTGGTTTTTGTATTTGATTTAGTCAATTACCTTCTTGCCCTTGAATTTGTGTGGTTACAAAGCCACCACACCTCCTTCCTTCCCATGTCATGCTTATGTCATCCTCATGATGTCATCCTCCCTTCCTTGTCCTCTTTCTATTGGTTGGATGACATCATTCCCACTAATCCCTTTGATTAACTTCCTAATCATTTGCCTAATGACCGCTGATCTGTTATACGGTTCGCTTAACTTTCGTTCTCGTTTATCATTTGAAGGATCATACCCGGGATCTTATTACTTAGGTTCCCTTAACCTTTCTCAATACATTATATTCCTTTTTATGATCCTCTATTATAATCCTTTAATTTAAATCCTTTTTATCCTGTTACCTTATACTCAATTATCTCCGTATCTTGTGGATTTCCGGGAAAAACCAAAGTGTTCGGAATTGGATTCTGACGATCTTTACATACACTTATATACTTCATAGAGTACTAATAATATCCCAGAATATCCATAACAGAACCCCTACATAGTGTGGCGTGAAAAGTTTCTTCATTCAGGTAAAACACTATTCACAAGGGTTACAAAAAGTTGAAAATTTTGGGGTTATTACAGTAGCAGCCCAAGACAGACAGAAGAAATATGCAGACCTAGCCCGAAAGGACAAGGAGTATGAAGTAGGGGACTTAGTACTGCTAAAAGTATCCCCTTGGAAGGGATTAATGAGGTTCGGAAAGAAAGGGAAGCTAAGCCTAAGATACACTGGACCTTTTGAGATACTAAGACGGATTGGGAAGTTAGCTTACGAGCTAGCCTTACCCCCGAACCTACAATAAGTTCATAATGTGTTCCATGTGTCAATGCTAAGGAAGTATCATCGGGATGCCAGACACATAGTGGAGTACGATCAGGTGGATATGCAACCAGATCTGACTTACGTGGAGAAACCAGTAAAGATTATGGATAAGAAGGAGCAGGTGCTTTGGAACAAAGTGATCAAGCTAGTCAGAGTGCTATGGCAGAATCATAATATGGAAGAATCAACTTGGGAACTAGAGAGCCCAATGCTAGAAAAGTACCCCCATTTGTTTTCTATATGATTCCGGGACGGAATCCTTTTAAGGAGGGAAGACTATAATAACCCCAAAAATTTTGAACTTTTTGTAACCCTTATGAATAGTGATTTTGCTGATTATGCTGAATAAAAAAATTTTCATGCCACACTTTGTAGAGGTTCTTTTACTGTTATTCTGAGATCTTATTAGTACTCTATATGGTATATTAGTGTATGTAAAGATCGTCAGAATCCAAATTCGAACCCTTTGATTTATCCCGAAAATCCACCAGATACCGAAAGAATTGAGTATAAGGTAACAGGATAAAAAGGATTTAAATTCAAGGATTATAAGAGAGAATCAAAAAAAAGGAATATAATGTATTGAGAAAGGTTAAGGAAACCCAAGTAATAAGATCCCGGGTATGATCCCTCAAATGATAAACGAGAACGAAAGTTAAGCGAACCGTATAACAGATCAGCGGTCATTAGCCAAGTAATTAGGAGTTAATCAAAGAGGTTAGTGATGATGATGTCATCACACCAACAAGAAGAGGACAAGTGTGGGAAGATGACTTAGGAGGATGACATAAGCATGACCAAAAAGGGAGGGAAGTGTTGGTTGATTATAAACCACACAAATTTTACCATGGTTAAAAGGTAATTAAGCAAAACAAAAGGCAAAACAACCAAGCAAAACAATTCATAACACAAAACACAAATTGACTTCACCTTTTCAAGAAGAAGCTCTCGGCTTCATCTCCTTTTCAAAGAAAGAAAAACTCAAATTCAAGTTCCAATCTTTGTTAATTAGTGAGGTAATTATCTAAGGTTCCTTGTACATAGTTATAGATATCCTATGAATCTAAGCTTCAAATTCCTTCACAATCTCTTCCTATAATTCATGGAAGAAGAGAGTGAATAGGGTTTTTCAAGAACTTGAAATTTTGATCTTGTGTTTTTGTTTAGATAAAGCTTTAGTAAGGATTTTCCAAGGTTATTTCAAGCTCATTAGTTACTCCTACTCTCAAGGAAGGTATAATCTCTTGACCTAGCATTATTATTGAATGTTAAGAGCTTGTTATGAGTAGTATAGTTCATGAGAGGCATGATTATTGTGTATTTAGAGATTGGTTGGTTTTGTGATGTTTTTGGAGTTGTAAATCTTGGTTAGTAGTTAATGAACTTAAGTAAGCTCTTAGTTCACGATTGAGAAGTAGTATAAATTGGAAATATTGAGATTTTGGGGCTGTTTTAGTAGTGTATGGATGGAGTTTGGTTGTAATAATGATTGTGGATTGATTGTGGATTGATTTGTAGTAGTATAAAATTTGGTAATCGCGTAAACATAGCCGTCGTAATACCCGATTTACTTTAGACTGTTTTCGTTCTTAACATCACGACCCATGAACTCACTGTTAGGTTTTGACCATTGCCATGATTAGATAGTTCATGTTATGAGCTTCGTTTTGATATGTGGTTCGCTTGAATCCGATGTACGGTTTAGGAGAAACGACCGTTTTAAGTAACGGCATTTCGCGAACGAACCATTACCCCTCGCCTTACTTTGAAACCTTGGTTAAGACCCTTAAATTACTAATTGGGGTATGAAACAATTATGTAAAGTGGATTAAGTAGTTGGTAGAGTACTCGCGAAAGAATCGCCTTAAAATTCTTAATGCTTAATTTATAAAAAAATGGTGGAGCCGAGGATACTCGAGCGACTTAAGTGAATCGTTAAGCGCAAAAGCGAACGTTAGGGTCTAATTGGTCAAAGTATAGATTCATAAGCGACTTTAGTTTAATTCTAACTTATATGATGTTTATAGGTTACCAGACTCGTCCCAAGCCTTTTTTCACCCCCCAGTCGCTCAGGCAAGTTTTCTACCCGTTATACTGTTGTGGTGATGTATATATGTATATGCATTATCTTCTGATAGATGCATGATTGTTATTTGCAAATCTTGCGATATATTGGAGCATGTTGATATGGTTAATATGCGTGCCTGTTTCATAATATTGATATCTAACTGTTGATTCCAATGCTTATAAGTTGCATAATACCTATGCTAGAGATAAGCAGTGTATACCCTTATTATAGGGGACCCAAAGATGAACATTTTCTAAAACCGGGAGTCGATGTTCCCGAGTATATTATATATATTTATATATATATATATATATATAGATATAGTCTTCAAAACTATTAATCGAATAAGATTTATTCGATAACTTTATTTTTATTAATGAATATTACTTTGAATATTCATTCGAGGACTTATGACTCCGTTTATTCTATTTAATGAATATTCTTTTGAATATTCATTCGAGGACTTATGACTCCGTTTATTTACTAAATAATATTCTTTATTTTATTAAAGAATAATGTTTCGATAATCAAACTTATTTTCGATTATTCAAATAAAGATCATACTTTCGTATAAGTATATCTTTGGTTATTTATTATTCATTTCAAGTATGAGTTTTAAAACTTCTACTTCAAATTATTTATATAGAGATTATCCTTATAGGAATATTATTTAAATAATAATATTCAGATATTTTCTAATATATCGGGACTGATTTATTTCATTAAATCAACATTACTCCAAACATTCTTAAAAGTGTTTTCGAGTCTTCAAAATGATTTTAAAAGTTAGAGCGGATCCCAAAACTCATTTTTATATTTAAGATCTTCCTTTCAAAGGGGATTTAAATACTCGCTCAAAACCTGAGGGATCCGGCTCTGTGGTGTATTTATACTCGCAACGAGGTTGCTGTTTTAATAAATAAATTGATTACTTACCCAACATTCGGGAAGTAAGTCCATCTATTGAGTCGGTATAAGCAACATGGGCTCAGTGGGAATCCATGAAAGTGTAAGTGGCTCAGTGGGAGTCCATCAAATGCGTAAGTGGCTGAGTGGCAGTCCAGCATAAGGTCCCATTCCGGTCAGGGTGATGACCAGTGGGGAATTCGTCCATCTACTAGTAGAAAAGGTTACTTATTGGTATATTTGCCTGATCAGCAAGATATCAAGTTTATGCCAAGGTTTTCTCCTTTCCAAATTCATTGGATATTGCAACTCTGTTTATAATTTTCATAACAGAGGTTTTCAAGGAGTGTATGAAATGTATATATATAGATGTATATATATATATCGGGACTTAATGAAGTACCTCGTAACTTCATTTCTTTCAAATGATATTTCAAAGATTGAATATATTCAAGTCTTATCTTGTAGTCTCATCAGTGTGATGAACTTTTGAAACTGATTATAACTTGAACGGTGGTAGTTCAAGTAGTATTTGGAAAAGATATAAGTATACTAGAGTATCTTGTAAATTCATCTTTTCAATTTATATCTGGTTAATGATTATCTTATGCATGACAAAGATTTTCACAAAAACGTTGAGACAAGGTTAGATATATGAGATCACCTTGCAACGATATTTTTATACAGTTATAAACTGGAACTTTGTGTATATTAGGCATGGAAGAGGACTTCCAAGATTTTGAAAAGTATATAAGTATATATACTGAATATTTTGCGACTTCGTCGCATTAAGATATCAAACTTGGTTCATTTCTTCTTGACCAAGACTTTCATGAGTACTATGAGAATGCTCATATATTGTTAATTATTATACACATTATTTCGGTGGGCTTGTTGCCACCCTTACTTTCTTCTTTCATCACACGACAACAGATAGACAAGATGAACAGGACCAAGCTCCCAATTTGCGAGCGGATAGGAAACATTCCGCAGTTTCCTGTAGGATGTGATGCCGTTGTAGCTGAGGTAGAAATTACCAATAGGCTAGGCTTTCAACTTCTGATGTACCAGACTTATGTATCTATATGAATTGTAATAATGGCAAAAAAATGTAAATTTATTCAGAAACCCTTTTAAGGTGTAACGGTTTATAATTGTGGAATAAAATGACTTGTGTTATTTTTGGTATTCATCTCTGAGACTATAACTTGTGGTGTGTGTGTATATTGTGGGGTCACAATACGCAGTAGTTGGTTGTTTATTAAGGTTAAGTGTTATTAAGGGAAATGGAACTCCTGACAACCCGGATCCCCGACCCCGAATTTGGGGGTGTTACAAAAGTGGTTGATTTCCTAGCTTCTATTGGTAAAGAAAGAGGGTTCTCAGTTTGGGAAGGCCCCTGTTGGTGTTCCTGTGTTTGTTCTTCCACAGGTACAGGAGCCACTATTGTACTAGTTGTGATTGTAGACCTCATATCAGGCATAGGGTAAGGGTAAGTCCTGAATCTCTTCAACATAAATGGAGTGATTCTAAGACTTACAGGTACCTTGTTCTTTGTAATGAGTGAGCATATGAATGTCATGCACTTTATGATTTAAAGCATACATTATAAATCTATGAAGAAAGATTTCATTACCTCTTGTTGTCAAAGGCATTGTGATCCTGGTGATTAGCTCCTCCATTATCAAGTGTCCTATATTGAGGTGTCTGTTGTGAGCCATGGAGAACACCGGCTTCTAAACAACACTTGAAATATTGCCATACCCTATCTTCCTACAGGTGAATGCCCTCACTTTTGAGTCAAAAAGGAAAGACTATGACTCCTCAAGTACTTCTTATTCAGGCTTGCCAAGTTGATCCTCTCACTGTAGTTAATGAAGTCCATGAACTCAGCTAGCTCATCTTGTGTTGGAACCTCCACTAAATTGTCAGTAGGGATGCCCAAATCCAGATTGACATCATTCTTAGAAAACTTTACTTTTTGTCCTTGAATAGAGCAATTTACCACCATATAAGTATCTTGGTTCTCATGCACCACTATCCTTACCACGGATGTATTCCAGAAATCACTAATAACATCCAAGTACAGTATTGGATTTGCAGTTAGAGCACCTGCATAGTATGTCTCAGAAAGAAACTTCACAAAGCTCTTGAAGCTATTAGGAGCTTGGTTTGCATCTATAAATGCAAGATAATTGGTTCTTTCTTTTGGGATAAAAGGTTTAACTGTGTTTGATGCCATTCGAAGTGTTTGAATTTGAGTGGGTAAGAAAAATTTGAGAAAGCGCTTGAAATGAGAGAAAACGGTTTGGATTTGGAGAAATTAGGTCACTTAGAGATTTCGAAGGCGTAAAGAGGTGTATGTCGAGATGTCTGTGTATTTATAGTAAAAGGTAAATGAATTGTGGAGAACTCAAAATAAACGTTTGAAATTTGCTTATCGAGAAGTCATATTTAGAGAATAAATACATACCGATGTGTCATTTTCCTGACTCTTGTCAAGAACTAGAGAATGACTTATCGAGATGTCAAATAAATACCCAGTTTGTCCTTAATGGCCTAAATTTTTTCATTTTTTATTTGAATAAATCAAAATAAAATCAGAATAATTTTATCAAAAGTATTTTACTAAAATAATTTATTAAATTAAATTGTTTCAGTTCTAAGTTGTTGATAAGTCTAACATTCATACTTGTAGAGAACTCTATGAATTATCACCTATCGAGATCTCTAAAATGACTTATTGAGAAGTCATAATAATTCTTGACGGGAAGTCCTTCGAGAAGTCATAAAAATGACTTACCGAGAACTCACTCGAGAAGTCTCAAAATGACTTGTCGAGAAGTCAGTTAGTATTATCGGGAACTCAATTCTCTATGTACTTTTGATCTATTTGATTCTGCCTTATGATAATGTCACATATTGAAAATATAAATAACATTTAGACAGTTTTCTCATAATTGAAAAATTCCAAGCTAAGATTTTAAATTTTGAAAAATAAACATACAGAGATTTCTGAAATATTTATAACTCATATTCCAGTTAATTTTCAATTAAATCAAATTAATTTTGATTTATTAGAAATTAATCTGCTGCAAAACATTAGTCGAGTTCTTGCCTTTAGGATAAAGAATTTAGCATTCCAATTTCACCTACAAGTCTAGTGAAAGTAGCTTCATCCAAAGGTTTAGTAAAAATATCAGCTAATTGTTTTTCTGTTGGAACAAAAATGAGCTCAATTGTATCATTTGCAGCATGTTCTCTAATAAATGGTACCTTACATCAATGTGTTTTGTTCTAGAAATGGAGTTTTGTGTAACACTCTGCCATAGTCTATTAGCTGATTTCTAATCCAAAGCACTTGAGCACAGCAACTTCCAGTAGCTATGTATTCAGCCTCATCTGTGGAAGTTGACACATATTGTTATTTCTTGCTATACCAGGATACAAGTCTTTGTCCAAGAAATTGACAGCTACCATTAGTGCTCTTTCTGTTAACCCTGCATCCAGCAAAATCTGCATCTGTGTATCCAATAGCTTCAAATCTTGTTCCCTTGGGATACCATAATCCCAAGTTTGGAGTCCCCTTTAAGTATCTAAAAATTCTCTTCACAACCATCAAATGTGATTCTTTTGGATTGGCTTAAAATCTTGCACACAGACATGTTGCAAACATAATGTCTAGTCTACTACCAGTCAAATATAGCAAAGATCCAATCATTCCTCTATAACCTGAAATGTCTACACTTTTTCCTTTCTTATCTTCATCCAACTTTGTGTAGATGCAGGTGAACAATCAACCATTCCAAACTTTTTCAGTAAATCCTTAACATACTTGGTTTGGCTGATGAAAATACCATCACTTCTTTGACTAACTTGAAGTCCAAAAAAGTAACTTAATTCTCCCATCATACTCATTTCATATTCACTCTGCATGAGTTTTGAGAATCTTTGATATAGCTTTTCATTAGTAGAACCAAATATGATATCATCCACATACATCTGAACTAGGATCATATCGCCACCATGTTGCTTGTAGAAGAGAGTTTTATCAATTGTACCTCTAGTGAATTCATGTTTAATCAAAAATCCTGACAATGTGTCATACCATGCTTTAGGTGCTTGCTTTAATCCATAGAGAGCCTTTAGAAATTGGTAGAAAAAATTTGGAAATTCAGGATCTTCAAAGCCAGGTGGTTGTTGCACATAAACCTCTTCTTCTAACTCACCATTTAGGAATGCACTCTTTACATCCATTTGATACACTTTAAAGTTTGAGTGTGCAGCAAAATGCAAGAAAGATTCTTATTGCTTCAAGTCTTGCAACTGGAGCAAAATTTTCATCATAATCAATTCCTTCTTTCTGTAAGTAGCCTTTTGCAACCCACCTTGCTTTGTTTCTTATGACAATCCCATTTTCATCCATTTTGTTCCTGAACACCCACTTTGTTCCAATTACACTTCTGTTCTTTGGTGCAGGAACCAACTTCCAAACTTTGTTTCTTTCAAACTGATTTAGCTCCTATTACATAGCAGATATCCAATCAGGATCAAGTAGAGCTTTCTCGGTTTTCTTAGGCTCAACTTGTGAAAGAAAGCATGTATGTAGACATTCATTAGCAGTTGTACTTCTAGTCCTCACTCCAACATTTGGATCACCCATAATTATTTCTCTTGTGTGACTCATATCCCATTTCCTGGTGTGAGTTTATTGACTTGAATTTTCTGCATCTTCTTCATCATTGGCGTAACTTGCAGAACTTTCTCCTCTTTCTCCCCCCTGAGTTTGTGCTATCAAATTCAGGTGTTTGAAATGAGCTTCCATTCACATGATTCACTTGTTCAGTTGACTCTTCATCCATTTTGTTGCTTGTGTTGACTTCAGCTTCATATTCAGAATCACTATCAATGTTGAGATTTTCAAATTTAAGGGCCTCAGCTTCATTTTCATCAAGGCATTCCAAGCCTGGACACTTGTCCTCAAAAGTCACATATGTGCTTTCCATAATTTTCTTTTGTTCAAGCACATAGACTTTGTAGGCAGTTCTCTCCAATTCATATTCTTGGAAAAAATTGCTTCAAAAACATTAGAGTCAAATTTTCCCTCATATTCAGAGTTGTCTTTTAAAACATAACACTTACTTCCAAACACATGAAGATGCTCTACAGTGGGCTTCCTTTTAGATAAGATTGAGTAAGGTGATTTACCAAGATTCTGGTTAATGAGATATTTGTTTTGAGTATAACATGCAGTGTTGACAGCTTCTTCCCAAAAACTTGTTGGCAGTTTGGCATCTTCCAGCATTGTTCCAGAAGCCTCTACTAGTGTTCTATTCTTTCTCTCAACTACCCCATTTTGCTGAGGTGTTCTAGCAGCTGAGAATTCTTGAACAATTCCCTTGTCTTTGTAAAATTTAGTTAGAGTAGTATTTCTGAATTCTGTGCCATTGTCATATCTCAATCTCTTCACACAATTCTGATCTTCAGCCTTCTTCTCAATCTTCTTGATGTGTTCAATTATGATGTGTGGAGTCTACCCTTAGAATGCATAAATTTTACTTATATGTACCTTGAGTAGTCATCCACCATCACAAGTGCATATTTCTTCCTTAAAATTGATAAGACGTTAACTGGTCCAGATAAGTCCATGTGGATAAGTTGCAAATGTGCACTTATGGAATTCACAGTTTTACTCTTTTGACTTGACTTCTTCATTTTTCCTTTTTGACAAGCTTCACAAACTTTATTTTGAGCAAACTCCAGATCTGGCATGTCTCTCACTAACTTTTTTTTCACTAAGGTGTTGATTGCATTATAGTTCAGGTGAGAGAGCTTTTTGTGCCACAACTTTCTTTGCTCTACATATGCCTGGGTATAGAAGCAACATATTCCTTTCTTATTTGCTGAGTGTAAATCTGCAACAAACAGGCTTCCCTTTCTTGCTCCTTTCAGAGCAACTTCACTAGTCTTTTTGTTGAAGATTGAGCATTCTCCTTTGTCAAATATAACATTGAATCCTCTATCTGTGAATTGACTGACACTTAGGAGATTGATAAGTGGATTTTATATCCACTTGGAATGCTTTATTACAAGCTTAAATTGGTGTTTTGGACTCAAGTTGTTGGTATTTTGATTTGTTTTTGTGTTATTGCATGTCAGGTATCGGTTAAAGGAAGAAAGGAGCTTTTAAAGGAAATATAATAAAAAGTGATCATATTTGGAAGCCAAGGCCATTTTCAAGTTGTAGAGAATCTCGTTAGCTTTGCGTGGGCAGTTGAATCGCCTAATTCTGACGAGTAAAACTCAAGTTATGGCCAAAATAAGATTCATCAGAATTTTTTTCAGACAGGCTCCAGGCGCCCGCCTGAGATGTGGGACGGCCGCCCGGGAGCTGAGGCGCCCGCCCGGAGAGCTGAGGCAGCCGCCTGAGGCGCGGCTGGTCGCTGATTTCGCTGAAAAAGCCTTTTTTGAGTGGAATTTGACGATTTTAAGGGTCCAGGTCCACTAGGGGCGTATATATACTTAAAAAAAAGGTTTTCATCTTCCGGGAAGATTGGGATACCAAGGAGAAGACCTAGAAGCACAAAACAACTCCGAAAAAGAAGATCTTGTTTTCAACTTGTGATTCTTTGAATTAGTTGTAACTTTGGATGCTCGTTTTCGTTCTTGTTGAACCTAGATCTCGTTTATTCGTACTTTGATTATTATTCAGTTTATTAAGACCTTGTTTTATACATGCTTTCATTGGAACCCATGGTGACGATGAGTTCAATTATGGGTTAATCGTTGTCTTGGGATTCTAGCAGATTCACTTATGGATTTCAATAATTAATTTGTTTTGATATCTTGGTATGTGGTGATTGTATGATATCCTAGTATTGGTTGTGCTTATTCGTCTTATGTGTGTAGCTAACATATAAGATAGCGTGTTAATCTTTATTGAAGCGACAGTGAATATAGAGGTTTAGAACTTGACATGCTAGCATAGGTTCATGTATGTGTATGCATGATTCGTAGGTAACTCTAACCGTTTTACTTGCCCTATGTAATCAAGATAGATAACTTATGCTTAAACCGTTATGTTGTCAAATTATATAGACATATATGGTCTCAATATAATTGGTGCCTATTCAGCTTCTATCTCTTTTGTGGATGTCTGGTAGAATGGTACTCGTGCAATGAAAGTTGGCGTTTATCAGTTTCGTGTTATCTGATTAGTGTCATCACCATCACATGCTAAGGTTAAGAACAATAAGGCTATTGAATGAAGTATTTAATGAAGTTAGAATCCCATGTTTGTCATATATAGTAATTCAACCTCAATTATCTTAGTTAATGTTATTTAGTATAATCTATTAGTTTAATAAAAACCCAATTTGTTATTTATCGTAGCATTGAGCGATAACCATACATTATTGCATAGGTGCATAAATTGAACTTAACATAAACCAGTCTCTTTGGGAACGAATCTGATTTATATCTTATACTACTTGCGAACGCGTATACTTGTGTGAATATTAGCTCGTGTTTTCGCCCTAACAAGTTTTTGGCGCCACTGTCAGGGACTCGATGTTTATTTTTAGTTTATGTGCTTGTCATCAGTGGTCATTAAAGTTCACTGACTCGGATTTTTTTTACTTTCAAGGTTTACTTGTTGTGTTTCAGGTACTCATTACAATGGGAGATCCAACAGCACGAACGAAAGCCTTGATGGATTTATCTCAACCCAAGATCAATGACATTCAATCTAGCATTGTCAGGCCAGCTATCACAGCTAATACCTTTAAGATCAAGCCTGGCGTAATTCAATGGGTGCATAATTCAATCTAGTTTGGGGGTTCTTCAACGGAAGATCCCAATATGCATATTAGGAATTTCATTGAGATCTGCGACACCTTCAAGTTCAACGGTGTTTCTGAAGATGCTGTGAAGCTGAGACTGTTCCCATTCTCTCTGAGGGACAAGGCTAAGAGTTGGTTACACTCTCTACCAGCTGGTTCGATTACTACTTGGGAAGATCTTACTCAGAAGTTTCTTACTAAATTCTTCCCTATGGCGAAGACAGCTGCAATCAGGAATGCTCTTACTCAATTTGCGCAGCAATCAGGAGAATCTTTATAAAAATCTTGGGAGCTCTACAAGGAGATGCTTAGGAAGTGTCCTCATCATGGAATGCCTGATTGGATGATCATCACTTGTTTTTACAATGGGTTGGGAGCACAGTCCAGACCCATGCTCGATGCAACATCAGGTGGAGCCTTATGGGCGAAGAGCTATGAGGAAGCTTATGATCTAATTGAACTGATGGCTGCTAATGAATATCAGTATCCAACCCATAGATTTCCACAGGGCAAGGTAGCAGGAGTTCTTGAGGTGGATACAGTTATGGATATCACTGCTCAACTAAAGGAGTTGTCTATTAAGATCAATTCTCTGGCTAACTTGGGTGTTAATCAGATAACCGGTGTTTATGAGCTATGTGCAGGTTCGCATGCAAAGGAGCAATGCGCTATATCTGGTGAATCAACTCAGTTTGTGAGCAACTTTCAGAGATCGCAGCAACCAGTTCCAGATACTTATCATCCTGACAACTAGAATCATCCTAACTTCAGCTGGAGCAACAATCAGAATGCGATGCAACAACCGTTCCAGCAGTTTGGAAATAAGCTATTCAACCCTCCTGGTTTTCAGCAAAAAATTACACCAAAACAATAAACTCATGGTGCATGTCTATCTTCGAATGAAAAATCTGAATTGGAGGAGTTGAGGCTTATGTGCAAAAACCAGGCTCTTATATGCCAAAGCTAGGCTGTTTCTATCCAGAATTTGGAGAACCAGATAGGACAAATTGCTAATGCCTTATTGAATCGACTACCAGAAACGCTTTCTAGTGATACAGAAGTTCTAGGCAAAAGGGAAGCAGAAGAGCAGGTTAAGGCAATTACATTAAGGTCTGGGAAGGGTGTAAGTCCTGAAAAATCTCAAGTTCCAGAATCTGAAGTTTTGGTTGAAGAAGATGTGCAGAAGGAAGCAGAAGTGGAATCAAGGAAGAAAAATGTGGAACACACTCCTCCTGAGGGTAATACAGGGGAGAAACAGATCTATCATCCACCTCCTTTTCCTAAGAGGCTGCAGAAGAAATAGCTAGATAAGCAGTTTGAGAAGTTTTTGAAGATGTTCAAGAAACTTCATATCAAAATACCTTTCGTTGAAGCTCTTGAATAGATGTCTAGCTATGCGAGGTTTATGAAAGGAATTCTCTCTCAGAAAGTGAAGCTCGATGACTTAGAGACCGTTGCTCTCACGGAGGAATGCAGTGATGTGCTGCAACAGAATTTTCCTCCGAAGCTTAAAGATCCTGGAAGCTTCACTATTCCTTGCACCATCAGAAACTTATCGTTCGACAAGTGTTTATGTGATTTAGGAGCTAGCATAAATCTTATGCCCTTGTCTATCTTCAAGAAGCTTGGTATGCCTGATCTGAAACCAACATACATGTCATTACAACTAGCTGACCGTTTCATCGCTTATCCACGAGGTATAGTGGAGGATGTCTTGGTCAAAGTGGATAAACTCTTCTTCCCTGCTGACTTTGTAATTCTTGATTTTGAGGAAGATAAGAAGATTCCCATTATCTTGGGAAGACCATTCTTATAACGACTCGCGTATTTTTGGTATAATTTAAATGCGTAATTATGGAATGATTAAATGAATAATATATGTGTATAGCTTCTATCAGCTTTGTGTTGTTTTATTTTTATCTTTGTAGGTGATCATGGTGTACAGGATTGTTCGTGTAATTAATTGTTAAGTATACTGAATTGTTTTCGCTTTTAAAAGTGGATTCAAGGCAAGTTTATTTGTGTAAAAATGTGGATTGTCTCTAAAATTATTTTTATGACTTTATAATTTCAATAATTATTTTTAGGAATTTATATAATTGAGAAATCAATATTTCATTAATTATTTATCTTTAAATGATTTTCTGAGTGTGTTTAATGGTAAAATCCATATTTAATTATGGAAATCTTCAAAAATTATGAAACTTATATTTTATTAAGTTCGTATTATTCTGAGAATTTTAAAATTATTTTTGGAATTTTGGAAATTAATTTTACCCGCGCGTCGATTCGTTTAATTGATGAAAGCGGGTATAAAGTGCATTTTAGAAATTATTTTAAAATTTCGAAAGTCATGTTTTTATTAATTTCGGGATATTTCTAATATTTAAGACTATTTTCCGTAATTTTATGGACTTATTTTATGTACGGCTTGGCTCGATAAATTGCGAAATAGCGAGCAGTAAGGGAGATGCAGTTCATTATATTAATACCTGTCTATATTTTGTATACGTGTCGAGTTTTCCCAGTCTTACCAAAAATGTGTTAACTGCTTATTGGATAAAATAAAAATAGAGATATAGTTGTATCTCTTCTTCTCGGCCTCACTTGTCTCTGTGTCTCTCACTTGCAGTTCTAGCCACATCTGTTCTCTCATTTTTTTATTGTCTCACTCGGTCCCATTTTCCCATACTCCCTCTCCCGTTCCCCTCCCTCTCGATTGTTTCTCCTTCAGGGGTAAGTCGTTGTCACCGCCTCTGTTCTTTCTTCATCGCCGCCATTCTTATTTTCCGGCGATGGCTGTGTGTATCTGTTGCTGGCTTCATGTATATTCTATAGTTATTCCTGGTGGGATACCTATATATGTATATATTCGTTTGCAGGTTGCTAATTGCGCGGTGCCGCCCCTTGCTGTTCTCCGCAAGGGGGATGGTGGCGCGTGTATCGCTGCCCTACGCGTGTGTACTTTATTTCTGTTGTTTTATTCGATTACTTCTGACTTGATTTTTTTTATTATTATTTTTATTTATTATTCTATAGTTAATAATTGAGTAACATCCGTAAAGAATAATAATAATATAATTTCGTGCGAGAAATTAATAATTATCGGTGAAATTTGTGACGGAAACCCGACTTTATCGGGTACCCGCAAATTTTACCGCCGTCGGCGATTAGCCTCGGCGAGCCGACGGTGGACGGTGATG